>NC_066514.1:26884887-26999887 GCF_024679095.1 Eriocheir sinensis
AGAAATACCTGTTGCTCTGAGGGATAAACTTAAGAAGGAATTAGACCATATGGAAAGACTAGGTGTCATTGTTGAAGTAAATAAACACACAGATTGGCTCAATAGTATGGTTATTACATATGACAGAGTTTTTTTCCCTTTCCCTTGTTTTCTATATGAGCCTAGCTACTAACAAGGCTTCAGTTCTTCCTCAGTGAAGTGATAACTTGTTCTCTGGCATCCACTTGTTACAGGAGTCCAGTTCTTTTCCCTGCTTGCCTGAAACTTCCTTAATTGGCATCCTTGTGTGTTACAGCTAATATATATACTGTGTCATCTGCATATAGAAGTAGTGGATAGGAAACACTAATTGACATACCATTTACATAACATAAGAATAAAACAGGTCCCAGGATTTATATATATTTATTTATTTTATTTTAATCAAGGTTTTAGTAAGAAGAGGAACCCTGTACCCTGCCTTCCACTACACACACACACACACACACACACACACACACACACACACACACACACACACACAAACACACACACACACAAAAATATATATATAAAAAAATAGCCCAGTGATTTTTCCATTTCTTTACTTGCCTCCTAAAACATAACCCACCCCCGTTTGACCCCACCATGACCTCCCGCGACCTAACCTAACCTGACCTGACCTTTCCCAGGGAGCGTCAGCGGAGATCGAGCTGGCGGAAGGTTGGCGGCCGGGTCAAGCTCGCCTCGGACAAGGAGTTCTGTGAGATGTGCTCGGCCGATGTTGTTGACCTCGGCCACATCAATGTTCTAAGGTGGTGGAGCTGGGGAACGGCATCTACATTGACGACGGACTCAAGGAGATCGCTGAGAGTACTACTACTACTATTACTATTACTATCCTCTATACTGATATATGTACTATTAAATCCTCTATACAGCTACTATGTGTACTATTGAATCCCTTATATAGTACTTCCATGACAGCTGATACTACTACTACTACTACTACTACGACCACTCAATCCCTGGTAAGTACAATGTCATTATCATCATTATTTAGGTTAAGGTCCATTTAATTCAATCTTCCTGAGCGGCTGGACGCTTTATGGCTCTCCTCCATTCTACTCTGTCTTCCGCCCAATGCTTATACGGTCCTATCAATCCCAAGTCTTCCTGTACACCTTCTCCATGTTTTCCTAGGTCTACCAACTGGTCTCCTTCCTTCTACCTCCATTCTACTCTGTCTTCCACCCAATGCTTATACGGTCCTATCAATCCCAAGTCTTCCTGTACACCTTCTCCACGTTTTCCTAGGTCTACCAACTGGTCTCCTTCCTTCTACCTCCATTCTACTGTCTTCTTCCCAATGTTCATCCAGTCCCATCACTGCCAAGTCTTCCTGTACATACCTTCTCCACGTTTTCCTAGGTCTACCAACTGGTCTCCTTCCTTCTACCTCCAATCTCTACAACACTCCCAGCACTGTGTCCTCCCCTGCTCTCTTTACATGTCCAAACCATCAAAGTCTTTCCCTTCTGAGCACTGTTTCCAGGTCCTCTACTAAAACTCCCAGCACTGTGTCCTCCCCTGCTCTCTTTACATGTTCAAACCATTGGAGTCTTTCCCTTCTGAGCACTGTTTCCAGGTCCTCTACTAAAACTCCCAGCACTGTGTCCTCCCCTGCTCTCTTTACATGTCCAAACCATTGGAGTCTTTCCCTTCTGAGCACTGTTTCCAGGTCCTCTACTAAAACTCCCAGCACTGTGTCCTCCCCTGCTCTCTTTACATGTCCAAACCATTGGAGTCTTTCCCTTCTGAGCACTGTTTCCAGGTCCTCTACTAAAACTCCCAGCACTGTGTCCTCCCCTGCTCTCTTTACATGTCTCTGCCAAATATTTCCCTCTCCCTGCCTCTGTCCCTGCCAAATCACTCTCTCCCTGCCTCTGTCCCTGCCAAATCACTCTCTCCCTGCCTGTGTCCCTGGCATATCTCTCCCTCCCTGCCAAATCTAGCCTCTCCTCCTTACCTAACCTACCTTACCCTACCCTAAGCTACCCTAACCTCCCTCTCTCTCTCTCTCCACCAGATTGACAAGCCCATCCATGGTGAAGAAGCCTTGTCCTACTCGCGCTGAGGTGACCCGGGTGGGCAACGCTACCATGGACGGAGCAGTGGGGGAGGCGGTGGCTGAGTGGATAGCATGATGGCTCCACATTCGGGACAACGCGAGTTCAATCCCCGCCCGGTGCCACCAAGCTGGGATTTTTCAGCCGCCGCCGAGTGGCTTAAAACTACCCACATGCTGTCCAGAAGACCACCTATCAACCCGGACTCTAGATTCTAGGATTAAAGATGAGTTCCGGGAGGGCAGCATGAGCCAATGCAAGATGGTGTATGTATATACTTATGAATGTATACACTTAGAATATCTCTTTGATAAGGCTTTCGTCGGAGTTGTGGATATTTCTAGGAGTAGTTCTATGACCCTGGTGGTAGTGTGACCCTTCCTCTGTACCATGAACCTGAAGAAACACCTATTTGACAAGGCTTTCATAGGAGTTGAGGGCATTTCCAGGAGTAGTTCTATGACCCTGGTGGTAGTGTAACCCCTCCTCTGTACCATGAACCTGAAGAAACACCTATTTGGCAAGGCTTTCATGGGAGTTGAGGGCATTTCCAGGAGTAGTTCTATGACCCTGGTGGTAGTGTAACCCCTCCTCTGTACCATGAACCTGAAGAAACACCTATTTGACAAGGCTTTCATAGGAGTTGAGGGCATTTCCAGGAGTAGTTCTATGACCCTGGTGGTAGTGTAACCCTTCCTCTGTACCATGAACCTGAAGAAACACCTATTTGGCAAGGCTTTCATAGGAGTTGAGGGCATTTCCAGGAGTAGTTCTATGACCCTGGTGGTAGTGTGACCCATCCTCTGTACCATGAACCTGAAGAAACACCTATTTGACAAGGCTTTCATAGGAGTTGAGGGCATTTCCAGGAGTAGTTCTATGACCCTGGTGGTAGTGTGACCCTTCCTCTGTACCATGAACCTGAAGAAACACCTATTTGACAAGGCTTTCATAGGAGTTGAGGGCATTTCCAGGAGTAGTTCTATGACCCTGGTGGTAGTGTGACCCTCTGTACCATGAACCTGAAGAAATACCTATTTGACAAGGCTTTCATAGGAGTTGAGGGCATTTCCAGTAGTAGTTCTATGACCCTGGTGGTAGTGTGACCCTTCCTCTGTACCATGAACCTGAAGAAACACCTATTTGACAAGGCTTTCATAGGAGTTGAGGGCATTTCCAGGAGTAGTTCTATGACCCTGGTGGTAGTGTGACCCTTCCTCTGTACCATGAACCTGAAGTCTCTCTTATCTCTGTGTTATATAAAGGCTGGCCTCTAACAATACATGGAACAACATATGTAACTGTACCTAATGGGCTATTAAGAAATATTTCAAATGTTTCAAATGTTCTGTTTTTACCTCACAGTTAATTCATTCTTCCTCATATATATATCTTGATTGCCCTCTCGTCTTTTTAATTAATCCTCGATCGCTCTCTCTTAATCATCCCAGCCAGCTGTTCCTTATAGGGCCCTCACACACCTGTACACAATTTTCCGTACATACCAAGATCCATTTCTAATCGTCAGCCAACTCTAATATGAATTCTTTCTCCCACTCATCTTTATAATAGTTCTGTCTCTCTCTGTGTGTTCTGTCTTTATCTCACAGTTCATAATTTCTCTCTATCTCATAATTCTTGCTTTAATTATGTCTAGTTCTGTCTCTCTCTAATCTCTGTGTGTTCTGTCTTTACCTCACAGTTCATCATTTCTCTCTATCTCCTTTCTTTCATCTTTTTTATCTCCTTATTTCTTTTCTTCCTTTTTCCCTTCCTTCTTTCTCTGTCTTTCCATATTCTTCTTTCATCTTTTTCTTCTCCTCTCCCTTTGTTTATCACCTCCTCTTCGTCGTTCTCTTATTCTCGTTCAGTAATCTTCTTCGTCTTCTCGTTGCAGGTTCTTCCTCAATTAAGTTCTTTCTCAAGTGTAACCAGAACTGCCTCAAGAACGCCGGCAACCCCAGGGACATAAGGCGCTTCCAGGTGGGTGACTACTTACTACTACTACTACAAAACTCCTTCTCTTCTTTCTCCTAATCCTACTACTACTACTACTTCTAAGATATATAGCGAGATTGTAATGGTGTGTGTGTGTGTGTGTGTGTGTTTTTCCTTGGGAGAGTCGCTGCCTGCCTTCCCCCTTTCACACACACACACACACACACACACACAAAGCCCTTACGCCCTCAACACGCCCACTACAGAAGAGGAGGAGGAGGAAATATATCTCTCATACCGCCTCCTCATTTTTAATCTTCATGCGGACCGCGGAGAGAGAGAGAGAGAGAGAGAGAGAGAGAGAGAGAGAGAATATCAGATACACAGGAAAAGAAGGAAGAAAGAAAAAATAGGAATAACCCAGAGAGAGAGAGAGAGAGAGAGAGAGAGAGAGAGAATATCAGATACACAGGAAAAGAAGGAAGAAAAAAAATAGGAATAACCCAGAGAGAGAGAGAGAGACAGAGAGAGCTCATTACTGCCGTGTCGTGGGCGGAAGTAAGCGTGTGAGGTTGACCAGACGAAGGGGACAAGGCGCTCACTATGAGGAGGAAGAGGAGACATAAAGGACAAAGTTAATATATGGAAGAAAATGAAGGAGGAGGCGGTCTGGCTTCCTCTTCTTCTTCCTCCTCTTCTTCTCCAGGCGTGCTGCTGGCTGCTGCATCTACCTGGCGCCGCGTGTTTGGGGACAGAGGGCAGCACCTACCGGGGCGGCCAGGCCGTGACTCACCCTTGCCCGGCCGTGGCTCCTCCACTGGCGTGACGTCACGGCCTGCAACAGGGCCTCCAGCAGGCCGTGGCAGGGCCTGGCAGCCCCGGGGCCTCGCCTGCCACACTCCTCTGCGTGTACACACACGGCCTGCACCCACACATCCGAGGGCCCGGCCCCCAGAGCCTCACCATGGAGGAGAATCCTGTTGTGGCGGCGACGTGACGTCACGCGTGGCGTCACCAAAGAGAACGGCAGGGGGGACTCGAGCAACTCAAGGCTGGCGGAGCGGCATTAATATACGTAGCATTATCGCCGCCGCCTACAGAGGCAGGAACTCCTCGTTGGCCGGTGACACAACCAGGGACGGGGGCGTTGCCAGGCTCACTTGTCCTGCCCTGAAGGTGGACGCGGCAGGTTAATTGTCATGTCCTCACGTGAAGGCGACAACGTCACCACTAGTCACTGCTGTTACTGCAGTGACGCTAAAAGGTTTACATTGTCATTGTGACGGAGCAAACAGCCCGTCCACCTTGACGAGAAAACAGCCTTGTGGGGATAACGGCTCGGCGATAGTACACCAGCGCCTTGTCATCAGGCAAAACCTCGGGACCACCTACTACTACTACTACTACTACTACTACTACTACTACTACTACTACTACTACTACTACTACTGCTACACTTCTCCATTTTCTCCTGTTCCTACTCCTTATCCTCCTCCTCCTACTACTACATATACCGGATCAATTGAAGAATCCCCCCCAGAGTTCCAAATTGAAGAATCGCCCACCCCGAGTTCCCAATTGAAGAATCGCCCCCCCCCCCAGAGTTCTCAATTGAAGAATCGCCCCCCAGAGTTCCCAATTGAAGAATCGCCCCCCAACTAGAAATATCGGAAATTATATATTATATTTGGTTTATGCCATTTAATTATTATGCACTTATATTTTATATATTGCATTATTTATAACTAATAGTTTTATTGTTATGTAAATGTATACTAAATGGGTGTGAGAATACACAGCATATGTGGAGCACTTTATATTTTGCATTTTTCACATCTAACACACACACACACACACACACACTCCATCCCACCCTCTTTCCCTCCCTTCCTTCACTCATCCAAATACTCAGTGTGTGCATGTGTGTGTGTGTGTGTGGCCTATATATACGTGTAAGACCAGTTGGTTACTCACGACACGGAGCAATAACGATTGATTGATTGATTGATAATCCTACCATTGTATCTTTTTAATTTCATGGTGCTACCTACACATGTATTAATAGTTGTATAATCACACTCTGTCCTGCCTGGGGGTTGGGATGGCATGTTCCTCGATCCCTTCTCCCTTGTTGTTTACCTGCAACAATAAACTATCAATCAATCAATCAATTTATTGTTGCAGGTAAACAACAACAAGGGAGAATTAAGGGAGGAATAATAATTATTTCCCTATTGTTGGTCCTTGGAGAGTTGATTGCATTGTTTTGTTCTTATTTCAGTAATTATAAGACCTATGAGCACATTGGAATGAAGTATCTAGGTTTTCATGTGTTTCCTCGTTGTAAATATATTGCTTTTGATCCCAGTGATTGATCCCAATGCGAGAATAAGTCATTCATCTAAATTCTTTCACACATTATAGGTACAGTGGAACATGTGAACGACCCATAGATGTAAAAAGGAAGATCTTGCATGCAAATATCACTAACAACGGCCGTTTAGTGAAGCCGAGGCCAGAGGAAAACAGACTCACTGGCTTTTGAACTGGAGCCACGGGCTTAATTAGGCCTCTTCCAGAACATCATCTGTGAGTATCTGTGAGCATGGGGCAGCTGGCTCTGGACGAAGTGGATGCAGAGGACAGGAGGTTTTGGCGACAACATACAAGAGCTAGTGGCCGATTTCAGCAGAGAAGAAGCCGAGGCCAGAGCCGCCGGGGGTGACGGGCCGGGACGAGGGCACAGTGGTGAGGTGAACACGTAGGGGACATGATCGTGTGTTCCTGTACAAGCCATGGCCTGCCAAGACCCGTAACACGTAAGGACCTGCTTCAGGGTGCCGGTGTGAAGCCGCAGGGAAAGGTGACTGCTGCTTGGGAGTGTGGGTGGACGGAAGGGACTTGCAGGTGTGGGCGTGGGGTGGACTGTGTGCTGCATAGAGGGGATTGGCAGGTGTGGGTGTGGGGTGGACTGTGTGCTGCAGAGAGGGGATTGGCAGGTGTGGGTGTGGGGTGGACTGTGTGCTGCATAGAGGGGATTGGCAGGTGTGGGTGTGGGGTGGACTGTGTGCTGCATAGAGGGGATTGGCAGGTGGGGGGGTGGACTGTGCTGCATAGAGGGGATTGGCAGGTGGGTGTGGGGTGGACTGTGCTGCATAGAGGGATTGGCAGTTGTGGGCGTGGGGTGGACTGTGTGCTGCATAGAGGGATTGGCAGGTGGGTGGGGTGGACTGTGTGCTGCAGATAGGGGATTGGCAGGTGTGGGCGTGGGGTGGACTGTGTGCTGCTTAGAGGGGATTGGCAGGTGTGGGTGTGGGGTGGACTGTGTGCTGCAGAGAGGGGATTGGCAGGTGTGGGTGTGGGGTGGACTGTGTGCTGCATAGAGGGGATTGGCAGTTGTGGGCGTGGGGTGGACTGTGTGCTGCATAGAGGGGATTGGCAGGTGTGGGTGTGGGGTGGACTGTGTGCTGCATAGAGGGGATTGGCAGGTGTGGGTGTGGGGTGGACTGTGTGCTGCATAGAGGGGATTGGCAGTTGTGGTTGGGGGGTGGACTGTGTTCTGCATATATGGGATTGGCAGATGTGGGTGTGGTGTGGTCTGTGTGGTGGGGATTGGCAGGTGTGGGTGGGTGGACTGTGTGCTGCAGAGGGATTGGCAGGTGTGGTGTGGGTGGACTGTGCTGCATAGAGGGATGGGCAGGTGTGGGTGTGGGGTGGACTGTGTGCTGCATAGAGGGGATTGGCAGGTGTGGGTGTGGGGTGGACTGTGTGCTGCATAGAGGGGATTGGCAGGTGTGGGTGTGGGGTGGACTGTGTGCTGCATAGAGGGGATTGGCAGGTGTGGGTGTGGGGTGGACTGTGTGCTGCATAGAGGGATTGGCAGGTGTGGTGTGGGTGGACTGTGTGCTGCATAGAGGGGATTGGCAGGTGTGGGTGTGGGGTGGACTGTGTGCTGCATAGAGGGGATTGGCAGGTGTGGGTGTGGGGTGGACTGTGTGCTGCATAGAGGGGATTGGCCTTAGTACGTGCGATGAAAAAGGATTACACAGTCTAATAATTTATTTTTCCATGTTGAAAATACAGGTAAACTTACTACCAGGTAAAGATTTTCTTACAGCAAAAGGTCTTTTATGATATTTGTATCTTGACTGCTCTTTGATGCTGTAAATGGACACAGTCACCACAGGACAGCCCCAGGGAGCAGAAATATCGGATGATTCTGTCACTATTCTCCCTCCATTTCATCTGGCCTGTACGGTTCTCTTTTCTTCTCTTCTGTAGCTCGCATTCCATTGCTTTGGACTGTTAAGCCTTAGTAAATGAACTTTTTTTTTTTTTTTTTTTTTACAGCTAAGGAGACAGCTCAAGGGCGCAAAGAAAAAAAAAGAAAAAAAGGCCCGCTACTCACTGCTCCCGAACAGAAGTTAAAGGAGTGTCCAAATCAGAGGTTAATTTCGGGAGGAACTTATCTACCTTTGCCAACTTAATGAAACCTTACTGTACCATCTCCATAGGGCTCACTCACGTGTACTCAGGCTTGCTCCTCCTAGTTCATTTTCAGTTTCTTTCCTGCCTTCACTACACATCACAATGTCACCCATAAATGTCATGGTCCACGGAGACTGCTGCCTCCACCAAACAGACATAACCTAAACAAACCTAACCACTGCAGCCGCCGCCCTGACTGTCCAGTGCACTGACAGTTCTGCTACGGTTATGTTAGGTTTTCTTAGATTAGTTAGTTTTCTTTATTACTTCTATTGAATTACTTGTATATTTTCTTCAAATTATAATGGTTTTGAGTACTATTAATCTAAAAATACTAAGAAATAAAGCAGGGGGAATTGTTTCTTCACTCAAAGAAATGGATATTTGGGATAACCTGGGGAAAATAACCTGGTAACTCTCCTGTCACACTAGCCATGTCCCAGGATAAATAGTTCTTACCAACAACCAGCTCTAGGGCCAGCAAGATGGAGATGAGCAATGAGGCCACATGCCGCTAAAGCATATGCCCCCAACTTTACCTTTATTAATTAATTTGGCATGGGGTAAAGAATTTATCATTACATATTATTTGTCTTTGTATTTTGCCTTGTATATGCTCTCTGCATGCTAGGTATGTTATATCATTGCAGATTTACTCATTTACTTTGAATTCACTGGTTACAAATCTCGTTTTCGTCACCTCAACCGCTCCCCAAAATCTCCTTACCAAAACGCCGATTTTTCGTCATGAAGCGAAATAAAAGCAGCGGCCAAGAGCGACTGTAAGACCCGATCGCGCGCGGAAGGCTTTCGTTCGCTGGCTAGCAAACGAAAACGGGTGACTGTAAAACCGGCCACAAAACTTACTCACCAATGCCCATGAACTTACTCACCAATGCCCATAAACTTACTCACCAATGCCCATAAACTTACTCACCTGCCCCCAAAACTTACTCACCTTGCCCCCAAAACTTACTCACCTTGCCCCCAAAACTTACTCACCAGTGCCCATAAACTTACTCACCTTACCCCCATATCTTACTCAGGGCTGCACATTTGAATCTTACCAGGGCACACTAAGAATTATTTGTCCTGGTATAGTAGGGCTAATTCTTCTGGTTCTGTGGTGTAGTGGTTAGCATGCCTACCTATGAATCTGCCGGCCAGGGTTGGAATCCCCCTCCCTGGACAGTCATTTGTAGCCCACTTATGAATTTACCCAGAACATTTTGAGTAAGAATTCATTTTGTCATAGGGATGTAGGTGAGTAAGGTTATGTTATGTTCATCCTTCCTTACGGGTGGGCTAAATGTACCCAGTTTTAGACCTTACTGTATAGCTATCTAGTTCTCTCTCTCTCTCTCTCTCTCTCTCTCTCTCTCTCTCTCTCTCTCTCTCTCTCTCTCTCTCTCTCTCTCTCTCTCTCTCTCTCTCTCTCTCTCTCTCTCTCTCTCTCTCTCTCTCTCTCTCTCTCTCTCTCTCTCTCTCTCTCTCTCTCTCTCTCTCTCTCTCTCTCTCTCTCTCAATTTAATATTGCCTTTGTTATAGAGTTCAGCCTACCTCTCACTAGGTAGGCATATACATAGGCCTATACAGTTTGCTATATAGAGGTTAGAGATAGCTTTCTTTCTCTCTCTCTCTCTCTCTCTCTCTCTCTCTCTCTCTCTCTCTGTAAAGATAATATTGCCTTTATTATAGAGTTCAGTCTCTAGGTAGGCCTATACAGTTTGCTACATAGATTAGATCTCTCTCTCTCTCTCTACCTCATCCGCTTGGTCATCTTTCCAGGTGGAGCGAGGAAACTCAACACTTCTGGCCCTCCCTGGTGGCGGTGGCGGCGGGCAAGACCAAGCCCAAGAGTTCCCTTCACAAGCCTGGCCTTAGGAACATTGCCATGGTGTGTGGGGTGACCTACCTCATGTCCCGGGATGACCTGACACAGCAGACACTTTAGTGAGTAGTCTTGGCACACAGAGAGAGAGAGTGGTGGGTGACTGGGGCTGATTTAGGGCTGAGAGAGAGGTTAAGGGAAAGGAAAGGGGCTGGGAATAAAGGTGAGGGGAGTGAGGGTGCTGTCAGGGTGTTATGGTTTCAAGAAATGAGTGTTTGGGGCTGTTTTGGGGGGGCTGAAACTGTTTAGAAAAGGGATAGGGCTGAGAGACAGAGGGAGAGAGTGAGAGTGGTGGGTGATTGGGGTTAATTTAGGGCTGTTTAGGGTGGGGACATGGGCTATATGGAGGCCGTCAGGGTCAAGCACGTACGTCCCCTGCCGAGTGATGGCTCATGAAGGGGAGGAGAGGATGCCGACAGACCGACTATCGGCTTACGTCAGCCTGGCCAGCAAGTCGGTCTGTCTACGAGGACTTGTGTGTCTCTTTGTACAGGTGGAAGGCATGAGCGTGGCTTCCCTTTGTTTGCCGCAAGACGAGAGTGCTCACAGCGGAAAACAATGGGAAGAGAGCCTCAGTCGGGGCGGCCACTTTGAACTAAGAAAAACAAGGAACACAACAACATCCCATCCTCCATTACAGAACCAAGCCATATTTCAAGGAAGGAAGGGGGGATATTGGTAGTGTAGTGCATGGCAGCGGTGGGGTCTTACCAGGCCTGGCAGCCCGCGGTGTTGTGGACTGGCCCAGCACCAGACCACTGTTATACATTGTCAGTATATAGGCAGGCAGGCAATGTGTGTGTGTGTGTTGTTTTCTATGTAATATTATAAGTACTCTCTCTCTCTCTCTCTTCCTTTGATAACTTCAGCATTTCTCTCTCTCTCTCTCTCTCTCTCTTCCTTCGATAACTTCAGCATCTCTCTCTCTCTCTCTCTCTTCCTTCGATAACTTCAGCATCTCTCTCTCTCTCTGACTTCGAGAACTTCAGCATCTCTCTCTCTTTCTTACATCGATACCTTCTGGATCTCTCTCTCTCTCTTCCTTCGATAACTTCAGCATCTCTCTCTCTCTCTTTCTTCCTTCGATAACTTCAGCATCTCTCTCTCTCTCTCTCTTCCTTCGATAACTTCAGCATCTCTCTCTCTCTCTCTTCCTTCGATAACTTCAGCATCTCTCTCTCTCTCTCTCTCTCTTCCTTCGATAACTTCAGCATCTCTCTCTCTCTCTCTCTCTCTTCCTTCGATAACTTCAGCATCTCTCTCTCTCTTCTTTTGATAACTTCAGCATCTCTCTCTCTCTTCCTTCGATAACTTCAGCATCTCTCTCTCTCTCTCTCTCTCTCTTCCTTCGATAACTTCAGCATCTCTCTCTCTTCCTTCGATAACTTCAGCATCTCTCTCTCTCTCTCTTCCTTCGATAACTTCAGCATCTCTCTCTCTCTCTTTCTTCCTTCGATAACTTCAGCATCTCTCTCTCTCTCTCTCTCTTCCTTCGATAACTTCAGCATCTCTCTCTCTCTCTCTCTTCCTTCGATAACTTCAGCATCTCTCTCTCTCTCTCTCTCTCTTCCTTCGATAACTTCAGCATCTCTCTCTCTCTTCCTTCGATAACTTCAGCATCTCTCTCTCTCTTCCTTCGATAACTTCAGCATCTCTCTCTCTCTCTCTCTCTTCCTTCGATAACTTCAGCATCTCTCTCTCTTCCTTAGATAACTTCAGCATCTCTCTCTCTCTTCTTTCGGTAACTTCAGCATCTCTCTCTCTCTCTCTCTTCCTTCGATAACTTCAGCATCTCTCTCTCTCTCTTCTTTCGATAACTTCAGCATCTCTCTCTCTCTCTCCCTTCGATAACTTCAGCATCTCTCTCTCTCTCTCAACCTTCGATAAATTCAGCATCTCTCTCTCTCTTAATTCGGTCACTGCAGCATCTCTCTCTCTCTCTCTCCTTCGATAACTTCAGCTCTCTCTCTCTCTCTCCTTCGATAACTTCAGCATCTCTCTCTCTCTCTCGCCCTTCGATAACATCAGAATCTCTCTCTCTCTCTCTTCCTTAGATAACCTCAGCATCTCTCTCTCTCTCTCTCCCTTCGATAACTTCAGCATCTCTCTCTCTCTCTCCCCCTTCGATAACTTCAGCATCTCTCTCTCTTCCTTCTATAACTTCAGCATCTCTCTCTCTCTCTTCTTTCGATAACTTCAGCATCTCTCTCTCTCTCTCTCTCTTCTTTCGATAACTTCAGCATCTCTCTCTCTCTCTCTTCTTTCGATAACTTCAGCATCTCTCTCTCTCTCTCTCTCTCTCTCTCTTCCTTCGATAACTTCAGCATCTCTCTCTCTCTCTTCTGTCGATAACTTCAGCATCTCTCTCTCTCTCTCTCTCTCTCTTCTTTCGATAACTTCAGAATCTCTCTCTCTCTCTCTCTCTTCTTTCGATAACTTCAGCATCTCTCTCTCTCTCTCTTCTTTCGATAACTTCAGCATCTCTCTCTCTCTCTCTCTTTCTCTCCCTTCTACTTGTAATTTCTCCTTCCTCCCTCCATCTGGTTCTCTCCCTTCCTTCCTCTCTCTACCTCCTCCTCTTCCTTCTCTTCCTTCTTCCTTTTTCTCTCATATTTCTCATCTTTAGCATAGTTTTTCCTCCTCCTGTTATTGCATCTTCTTCCTCATCCTCATTTGGTCTCTCTCTCTCTCTCTCTCTCTCTCTCCATTCCATTAATAAAGTTTTTTTCCTCAGGTGTGTGTTTATGCTGGGACCAAGAAGAAGAAGAAGAAGAGGAGGAGGAGGAGAAGGAAGATGATGATAGAGGCAACATGAAGAAAAGAAGAGGAGGAGGAGGAGGAGGAGAAAGAATGGAAGAACTTCAGCAAGGAGGAGGAAGAAGAACACACACACAGGTACGTAAGACAAACATCTATTTTTTTTATATTATGCATTTTTATTAGTCCATATAACATTCATTATATATACAATACATACAATCCTATTATACAACATATGCATAATTCTATATATTAGATCATAGAGTGAGAGACTAGACTTGACAGGTGAGAAATAGAGGTCCCCCCTCCCCCCCCCCTTCTCTCTCTCTCTCTCTCTCTCTCTCTCTCTCTCTCTCACACACACACTTCACAGCTCACAGGACCCCACAGATGTACCCCCCACAGTCACATGCCCCCCCAGCCACATGAAGGACCCCCTCCCCCCCCTAGCCAACATAGTGCCAACATGGCTTATCAATGTTACTATGTGTATGTATGTGTGTGTATTTTCTATTAATAAATAAGTTAATTTGTAATGTGTGTGTTATATTCCTGTGAGAGAGAGAGAGAGAGAGAGAGAGAGAGAGAGAGAGAGAGAGAGAGAGAGAGAGAGAGAGAGAGAGAGAGAGAGATATTGAAGTCTTAAGTTTGAGGTGAAGAGATGGAAATAATGTGAGGAGAGAGAGAGAGGAGGTAGAGGAAGAGGTAAAGAGAGAGAGAGAGAGAGAGATATTGAAGTCTTAAGTTTGAGGTGAAGAGATGGAAATAATGTGAGGAGAGAGAGAGAGAGAGAGAGAGAGAGAGAGAGAGAGAGAGAGAGAGAGAGAGAGAGAGAGAGAGAGAGAGAGAGAGAGAGAGAGAGAGAGAGAGAGAGAGGAGGTAATGGAAGGAGAAAGATGAGAGAAGGAAAATAAATAATGAAAGAAAGAACAAGAAATTTACTGATAACAGGGAAATAGAAGGAAGATAAGAGAGCGAGAAAGGCATCAGAAGGGAGAGGGAGAAAGAGAGAAGAAAAGGGAGAGGGAGAGAGAGAAAGAGAGGAGACGTTAAGGCAAGGCAAGGTAAGGTAAAGCAAGGCAAGATAAAGCAAGGCAAGATAAGGCAAGGTACAAGGTAATAATGTTAATTGTAATAGGGCTTAACTAACTTACTAACTGACTAAGCTGTAAACAAAGAAGATACAAACAAAATAAACTGTCAACTGTATGTACTATAGCTAACCGTACAAGACTGTATGTTATATAGAAAGAAAGCTAACTAAACCGTATAATCAATCAATCAATGTGGGTATATGCCGGGGGGCGCGTCGCCTCGTCCACCCCAAAACGCCAAGCCATGCAGGCCCCCTTCCCAACCAGAGTACCTCCCGGCAGGATCTATCGACTTGCTCCAATCACAAACTGCGTGGGCGTCCTCTTGGCCTCCTCCACTCAGGATTGTCTATTACAGAGACAGGGGCTGGCCTGACTGCTCGCCATAGGGCAGGGACACAGGTTACCCAAACAAAGAAGCATGAACAGAGGAGAGAGAGAAAACAGGGAAAGACAGCTCGAGGGAGGTTGAGGGCGCTGCATTCCTCATTCAGATAGACCTGCCCCTACCCTGGTTATTTGGTTACCACCCAGCGTATTGAAATAGTTAGCATACTTGTTAACTATTTCGGCTTGTCACTTAGTGTAGTACTTCCACTGGAGAAACACTACATCGAGTGAGTGGATGTTGGGCGCCCCCAACCACCACCTACTAACTAACTACGTATGAGATGACCAGAGAGAGAGAAAGAGAGAGAGAGAGGAGACTTTAAGGTAAGGTAAGGCAAGGTTATAAAAATAATAGTGTCTTAATTATTATTGTTATGATTTGTATTACTATTATTTATATTATTATTGCTTTCATGCTTATTATATTCAGTGGTGATTGCAGAACTTTTCTTTTTTGCACCAGTACCGGAAGTGACGGTACAATACTTGGCAAATGCCGGTACTGATGGTACTTGTAGTGTACCAGGTGCACTCCTCTGAAAGTAGTAGTAGTAGTAGTAGTAGTAGTAGTAGTAGAAGTAGTAGTAGTAGTAGAAGTAGTAGTAGTTGTAGTAGAAGTAGTAGTAGTAGTAGTAGTAGAAGTAGTAGCAGTAGTAGTAGTAGTAGTAGTAGTAGTAGTAGAAGTAGAAGTATCAACCCCCCAAAATAGATGATACATAATCTGATCACAAATGCTTTGATATATATTATGAAATGGTTTGTGTGAGGGGTGATTTTTTCTGCTGCTACCGGGTTAAAAGAATAGAGCAATTTCATAAAAGTTTGTTACATATTTTATTTATAAAATGCATGTATACAAACACTTATATGATGAGCTACAAAGCTTTGGATGAGATAACTATTTCCTAGAAAACTTAGGCTCATGGAAAGGTCACAAAAGTTTAATTGTGTGTAAAATGATTTTAATATTCCCAGAAGGAATAATGTTAACAGATGCAGTTCTGACACAGTGTAAAACATGCTAGCACAGAATTAGTCGATGAAACCCTGCCTTGCATCTCATGGAAGTATAATTGTGTCTTCCATTTAGCGTAACCTGTTTCTGGGTCGTGATCTGTAGAGTCCTTTGATAGATAGAGTCCTGACAACCTAAGATTTGGACGCCATTATTGGTCCTGTTTTCACCACGAGAGCGTGTGCTAGCGTTTGAAAAGCACGGCGAAAACAGGCCCAATAATGGCGTCCAAATCTTATGTAGTCGGGACTCCATAAGGGACTCTACAGATCACGACCCAAAAACAGGTTACGCTAGATGGAAGATGCTATAAGTAATATAAATAGTCTCATTGTTAGTGACAATGGTTGTGGAGTTGGCTTATGGATGATAGTTTCTTCCTCTTTTTTTAATTAACAAATTATTTTCATATAAAACCCAAACAGACTATTTTTGGGGTGACTTTAAATGTTCTTTATTTGGCAGCCAAAAGGTATCAATCAATGTCAACACATTACCTGAGGGGAGGTCCTGGCAGCCTCCCCTCACCGGTTGCTTGCAATTACTTTTTCAATCTTGCCTCGCTCAACTTCTCTTGTATCTCGAGGTTCCCCGTCCTTCATCTCCTTCTGAACTCTTCTCAGGTTGGGCGAAAGCTTGAAGGAGGACAAGTGGCCTCTGGGAAGAGAAGGTTACCTCTTTTCAGGGTGTCACAGATGATTTTTGGATCTCTGCTTATGCTCTGTTATTATTTTTGTATAGTAATCATGATTTTTTGAATAATAGGAAGGTTGTGCCTTCTTACTTGCATTTCTAAATTTAATACAGTGCTTCATTGAGTTTTGCACTAAACAGCACCACAAAACTTAATATCTATATCCACAGAATTTGTGGCATTGTTCCCATGGATTTTGAACTCTTTTCAAAGTATGTTCCGACACCCTTTCACCAGCAAAACTCTACTGAAAACACCTAAAACCACAAAAACACAGCATCATACACATAAACCACACCTGATAATGCATTTCCGTAACCTGAAAGCATCATAGAATATCATGAATAGCATCGTTCATCAGCTATACATACTATAAATTGTACCGTAATGTATGTAAACGTCTCATAAATATGTACTCGGGTAACAGTACAACATCAGATGAGGTCTCAGGAGACACGTCAGGTCATTATGTAGTTCAGACTGCAGATACTGGGGTAGCCTACAAATAGTACAGTAGACCGTACACTAAATTAGCACTGAAGACTCTCCTCTCCCCGTGTTAACGAGACTACCGCCACGCCAACACCATCACCTGCGTGCTCCTTCACAGTTATCACCTGGACAGCTGCTTGTGGTTATGATCCAGCTGTGATCACCCTTTTCATATTAATATGTGATTTTTATAGAAAACAGCATTCGTTACAGTCACGGCGCTCAAGTCCGAGGTGTGCATCATTGCATTCTGGCAACCTGCTGTCACACAGCCTGTCCAATTTTGTGGATGATACATTATAGCCTACACACAGGAAACAGGTGTCAGTATTAATAATATGCAGCCAACAACGATGAAAACCGTCAATTCTAGTTGAATTTGAGTTTCAAATTGCTAATCATGTTGCAGAGAGGGCAGATTTTATATTTATCACAGCCTGAGAGCTGCCCTCTGCAGAGTAAAATATAACAAAGTAGCTGTCTGCAACATTATTGATAAATTGAAACTCAAAATGAACTACAAGTGATGTCAATGTTCCCTGCCCATTATTAACCCCTTCAACACAAGGACGCATATACTGCGTCCTTGCGTGCCATGTACCATATCCGAGGAAGCGCATACTGCGTCCTGGCTCGCTTTAGCCAACATACGAGTTACTTTATCACTATATTTATGCTTACATCTCAAAATTATCAATTAATTTATGTTTCTTTATGTGCACCAGCCAGTATACCCAAAAGGATGTCTGGTGAAGAGCCCAGCGAGAGACGCCTTGTGGTGTTTCCCAAAGCAGTAGAGGCGGGCCAGCCTCTGGCATATACCCTGCAAGGGTTTCAGCCCCTCAAAAAATCCATTATTATTATTTCTCATAAGGCCAATGGATATAGTTTTGTGAGTTAGAGTTCTGTTTTGATTATCATGGTCCTGATTAGGCATGAAGCTTGGTTCACTTATGTACTCCAGTTGGGTGGGAAAAGCCAGCCCTTGTCAATTCTGCCAGTGATAGATCGGAGGGAACCCAAGCAAGGGGAAGAGCTAATGAAGGTGACCCAAGTGGGGCCATGTACATGTCAGGAGCTGAGGCAGGTGTGATGTCAGCTGACCAGCCACAGTGAGTTGAGTCAGGTGTTACTTGAAGCATAACTATAAAACAAACATTGATGCTTTACTTTTTATATGTATCCATTTCAATGTGATCATTTCACACAACACCTACTTTTCCCCACCAATAAAGATGATGGGATAGAAGGGGCTGAAGGTCACGCAGGAGGCCTTAAGAGGTCTGCGCTGGGCCATGGGCTGCACACACAAGGGCGTGCACACCCTCACTGACAAGTCAAACACAAATGCTCGGCATTCATCAGTTATTGCCACCAAAACACTGCTGTTGTAAGGTGACCACGCGACCCCTGCCACTGCTCCTCCCACATCCAGGACGACCAGTGGAGTTCTGAAAGTGGAATGATCAGTGTTGGCCGAGGGACTTGCACGACGCTCAAGATAACACTTCCAGAAGGAAAAAGGGAAGGAAACTTACTTGGAGTGCTGGAACCACACTTTGATGGACCAGTCAAGGGAACAGGAGAGGAAGACCTGGGAGTGATGAATGTTCCAAGCCAAGTCACGTACCACAGAGGAGTGCGCTGGGTAGTGGAACAGGGAGTGGCTCACACAGACCATGGAGCATTGAAACACTGCCCCAGAGTCCAGGCCAAGGAGCACTATGCCCTCACCTCCTTCTCGCACTGCCAGGCATGTAATCACACCTCACCAATGAGATTTACAAAAATGGTTGTTAAAACATGAGTCAAAATAAGAAATATTTGCAGGAAAAGTTATAATTGTTTAAATGGATAGAATCCTTGTGTTTGGAGAAGTTCACTAAAGCGAGTATCTATTTTGTAGATAAACAGTACAGTAAGACTTAGTAAGTTTCACATGCAATTCAAGTCCATCTGACAACTGAAATTCTACTCTGTCTCCAAGAACCTCGATCTCCTCAGTGGTAGGAAATTCTGATTACTGCTGCCATAAACATGTTCAAAGAGGAGAGTTGTATTGATAATCTGTTATTGAAAGTTTATTTCTATACTTTTATAAGGGAAATTATCATTAAAGTGTTGTAAAGGTGTCTTTGCAACAAACAGTCACTGCATTGTGTTAATACCACAAATCACTGTCTTTCAGAGTATTTTGTCTGTTTTGTATTTTTTAAGCAACATCTGCCAACCAGTCAACAGGGTCGAGGCATGTGCAGCTGGTTTTGTTTTCCGTGATATCATTACGAAGAAGACCTTATATTTTTCCATAAATATACCAAATATCACGAGGCATTTTGTTTACCTAAGTATGAAAAAAAATTAGGAACAGTTTTGTGGTATCAAATAAATCTGTGCATCTTGTGCAGTGTCTGATTACTGACTACCCTAATGGAATGTTAACCCCTAAAGGACGGCTTGCGGGAATACCCGCTTGGGTGGAGAGAGGCAGACAGGCGGGGCGCAGGAATTCCCATCATCCGCTGCCCCGCCAAAATTTGTCCTTCCCAACGTCATATCTCTGCCGTGCTGCAACCGAGGAACTTCTAGTTTGTTTCATCACGTAAATGAAAGACTGGCAATGTTAAAGAACTATGAACTACTTTGTTTTTGTCTGAAATCGCCACACAGGGCAGTGATGAAGAACACTGTACTATCCAAATTTGATCAATGCGGCACACGCTTGTGAGCAGAAAATCTCCCTCTAGCCCGTCTCATGGGGGCTAAGAGGAAGGTTGTCCAATTGCATCCTTGGTAAGTATGCACACAAAAAAACAGGGAACAAAAGTTGTCAAATTTCCTCTGAAAACCCCCCAAGCTTATTAGAGGCATTTAATCAACATCTTACAAAGCGAACACACACTAAGTAAATAAACACAATGGACCTGTGACTTGCAGACAAATGGAGGGGAGCAGTGTCTGAAAAAATAAGCAATCTGAAAATACTTAATATTACCTATATATGTCACAATGTGCAAGATGTTAATCATATTTGAGTTACCTTCAAAGCCAAGGGTGCGAGGAAGGTGAGGCTCAAACACATCAGCGTGTGTAAGCCGGCAGGAGTCTCTCAGGTGCCACTGTGTCAAGCGCCCGTCTTGTGCCACAGAAAAGAAACTAACGTCCTCTCCAGGCGATGTTTCTATCCATCGGACCTGCGACAGCCACCAACACTCACTGCATTCTGGTTCGTCTATCCTTTAAGCTTCGTGGTACAATTACAAGAACATAATTTCAAAGCAAAGTAACCCATTCAAGGAGGAAATTGTGTGTGAGGGAGGCATGGGCTGAGTAGTCAGTCTGCCAGCAGGGTGACATTGATAACACATATTTGAGTCCTACCACGACCAGCTGACAATTCTTAACTATCACTGAAAGACAGAACATTACACACATGCTATTCAGATCTCAATAAACCTAACTTCAACGACATCTGAAAAGTGCTTCCATGGTGACACCCTATCCTGTCAAACTCTTACATCTCTGCCTTTCAGTATATTTTTCCCTCCTGTCAAACTCTCACATCTCTGCCTTTCAGTATATTTTTCCCTCCTGTCAAACTCTCACATCTCTGCCTTTCAGTATATTTTTCCCTCCTGTCAAACTCTCACATCTCTGCCTTTCAGTATATTTTTCCTTCCTGTCAAACTCTCACATCTCTGCCTTTCAGTATATTTTTCCTTCCTGTCAAACTCTCACATCTCTGCCTTTCAGTATATTTTTCCCTCCTGTCAAACTCTCACATCTCTGCCTTTCAGTATATTTTTCCCTCCTGTCAAACTCTCACATCTCTGCCTTTCAGCGCCTAGTTTTCCTTCCTGTCAAACTCTCACATCTCTGCCTTTCAGCGCCTAGTTTTCCTTCCTGTCAAACTCTCACATCTCTGCCTTTCAGTATATATTTTTCCTTCCTGTCAAACTCTCACATCTCAACCTTTCAGTATTTAATTTTCCTTCCTGTCAAACTCTCACATCTCTGCCTTTCAGTACTTAGTTTTCCTTCCTGTCAAACTCTCACATCTCTGCCTTTCAGTATATTTTTCCTTCCTGTCAAACTCTCACATCTCTGCCTTTCAGTATATTTTTCCTTCCTGTCAAACTCTCACATCTCTGCCTTTCAGTATATTTTTCCTTCCTGTCAAACTCTCACATCTCTGCCTTTCAGTATTTAGTTTTCCCTCCTGTCAAACTCTCACATCTCTGCCTTTCAGTATTTAGTTTTCCTTCCTGTCAAACTCTCACATCTCTGCCTTTCAGTATATTTTTCCCTCCTGTCAAACTCTCACATCTCTGCCTTTCAGTATATTTTTCCCTCCTGTCAAACTCTCACATCTCTGCCTTTCAGTGTCTAGTTCTCCTTCCTGTCAAACTCTCACATCTCTGCCTTTCAGTGTCTAGTTCTCCTTCCTGTCAAACTCTCACATCTCTGCCTTTCAGTATATTTTTCCCTCCTGTCAAACTCTTACATCTCTGCCTTTCAGTATATTTTTCCTTCCTGTCAAACTCTCCCATCTCAGCCTTTCAGTATTTAGTTTTCCTTCCTGTCAAACTCTCACATCTCAGCCTTTCAGTATATTTTTCCTTCCTGTCAAACTCTCACATCTCTGCCTTTCAGTATATTTTTCCCTCCTGTCAAACTCTCACATCTCTGCCTTTCAGTATATTTTTCCTTCCTGTCAAACTCTCACATCTCTGCCTTTCAGTATATTTTTCCTTCCTGTCAGACTCCCACATCTCTGCCTTTCAGTATCTAGTTTTCCTTCCTGTTGGGAGTACGACTACATACGACCTTCGCCTAAGAAGACTGACCGCTCTATCTATTTCTATCTCTATTTCTACTCCAGGCGAGATGTTACAGAGGCGCTGTTTTGGCTCGGCCGTAGTGAGTTTCTTTATGTGCACCATTTAATTCTGCATGCTTTTATATATAATACACGATGATTATGTTGAGTTTATGGCTGAAAACTTTTTATATTCAATAGCGACATTTGAAATTTGGCGCGCACGGCGATCTCGGATACGGCGCGGAGCACTGTTTTGGCCTGGCCGTATTGAAGGGTGATTTTCACAATTAAAAGGAGCACAGAAAAATGTCTCAAGTACTATAAGTGAACCCAGACATTCTTAGTGTGTCTATGTAACAGTGAGCAATACCTGGGTGACAGGGAGAAGGTGCTTGCCAGAGGTGATGGTGCAGGAGAGGGCCCGTGGGGTGGTGGGGCACACATCATACAGCACCACCCGGCCATCGCTCCAACCAGCAGCCAGAAGTCTGCCAACCTAAAGACCATCACTTGTTAGGCTGCATCTCCACTGAACATCTTGGCATTCATTTGGGTGTGTCTATATCTTTCTCCAGGTCCATTAAGGCCAAGAGCACTTCCTTACCCTTGCCTAAATACTTCTAACACACCTGTCTTACCGCAAACACCTGATCTATACACTCTGTCCCCCATTGGACCCTATCAATCAATACTGATACCCCTTAAACTACCACACTCAAACCTATCACCTTTACTTAATACAGTGGCTCTACACATGCTCTCTTCCACTCCAAGGGGACACCTCCTCTCTGAAGCACATGCTGAACAG
Organism: Eriocheir sinensis; assembly: GCF_024679095.1. Taxonomy (NCBI): domain Eukaryota; kingdom Metazoa; phylum Arthropoda; class Malacostraca; order Decapoda; family Varunidae; genus Eriocheir; species Eriocheir sinensis. The sequence goes on from NC_066514.1 coordinate 26,907,388, forward strand.
CCTTACCAACCACTCCACAATCCCAATTCCACCTTTTTTCAGACATTCTCCATGACACCCATCCAACCCTGGGGCTTTTCCTGCTGTCATTTTCCCTAACGCCACTTGCACTTCCTCTCTTGTCTCCTTTCATTCTCTCCTCCCCTATCTCAGTTACTCTCCTCTCATCTTCCACAGTCAACAATTCTTTAAAACACTCAGTTCATCTTCTCACCTCACTCTCATCAACCAGCAGCCTCCCATCAGGTCCTTTCCCCTTTTCCTCTCTACCAGAGTCGCCCCCTTGCACCTTCTCTCACGTCGTTCCAAAACATCTTATTCCTTTCAAAATCCTCAGATAAACTTTGGCCTCCCCGCTCCTCCGCTCTCCTTTCCGCACTTTTCACACTGCGATTCATTTCCACTCTTCCTTTTATACCTCTCATATGCCTCAGCTGTTCCTCTTTGCAGCCATTCTTCATATGCTCTCCTCTTCTCCCCCACTGCCATTCTCATCTCATCCCACCACTCACTCCCTTTCCTCCTGCTTCCCCCGACACACAGTGATGCTCCTTTCAATCTCCTCACCCATCACAGTTACTCTCCTAGCATCCCCCGCAGTCACTATCGCCGCCTCTCTCATCGTCCACATTCAACAGTTCTTTAAAATACTCATTCCATCTTCTCACCTCACTCTCACCTGCCAGCAGTAGTTTTAGTAGGACTTGTAAAAGAGTAAAAGAATGCATGGTAGGGTGGCAGAGGTTGTCAGATGATACACACAAGTTTGGTAAGCTTAAGAGAATGAAGTTGAATAATATGCATGGTCTGTATTAGCGGTTCACAAACTTTTGAGGCCGCGCACCACCTCCCAGGCTGTGACTGAGTCCATCACCCCCGCTAAGATTCGAGCAGTACTAAGGTATTTTGTGTTTGCAATTATTGAGGCTCTGAGCGATGGCTATCAAAACTGAACGAAAATGTACCTGTGGCTGAATGTGCTCCTCAGAGTCTGGCTAAGTTTCAGACAAAGAACAGACAACTCCGCTGAAGCGTACAGCACATGTTAGTTTTAAAACAATGGCAGTTAATGATGTGTTTGAAATTTTAATGAGACATAAAATCCACCATTACATTATTGTTTTTCTCTACACAACCCTGTGACCAGCTCACCCACCCCCAGGGGCATGCACACCACACCTTGGGAACTGCTGCTCTATGTGAATGCAATAAATGTAAGAGGAAGCCCCTCCCACTTTGAGGGCATAAAGGGCAGCACCTTCCTCCCCAGCACTCCCAGAACAGTGAGATCATATTTTTGGAACATCGTGGAGAAGAGAGGCAGCAATATGAGTAAACTAGAGGATGCAAGGCTGGTTTGGACTGTGAGTAAACTAGAGGATGCAAGGCTGGGTTGGACTGTGAGTAAACCAGAGGATGCAAGGCTGGTTTGGACTGTGAGTAAACTAGAGGATGCAAGGCTGGTTTGGACTGTGAGTAAACTAGAGGATGCAAGGCTGGTTTGGACTGGACTGAAACCTCTGACATATCCAACATACTGAGAAGAAACTGAGCTTGAGATACTGAGAAAATTGATGAGTTGGGAGAAGCCATTAGAGGTTGAGTGAGCCTTAAAACAAACCTGGTGTGGATGTGAACCCAGCCAAGGAGGAGGGAGAGCCAGCATTACATCAATGAGCCAAGGAGGAGGGAGAGCCAGCATTACATCAATGAGCCAAGGAGGAGGGAGAGCCAGCATTACATCAATGAGCCAAGGAGGAGGGAGGGCCAGCATTACATCAATGAGCCAAGGAGGAGGGAGAGCCAGCATTACATCAATGAGCCAAGGAGGAGGGAGAGCCAGCATTACATCAATGAGCCAAGGAGGAGGGAGAGCCAGCATTACATCAATGAGCCAAGGAGGAGGGAGGGCCAGCATTACATCAATGAGCCAAGGAGGAGGGAGAGCCAGCATTACATCAATGAGCCAAGGAGGAGGGAGGGCCAGCATTACATCAATGAGCCAAGGAGGAGGGAGGGCCAGCATTACATCAATGAGCCAAGGAGGAGGGAGAGCCAGCATTACATCAATGAGCCAAGGAGGAGGGAGGGCCAACATTACATCAATGACCCAATGAGACCAACTGATTCGGGGGCCTTTTATGCATCTGCCCTCACTGTACAGGCAGCACAAATTAATATCTTTTTTCTATTCATTATTATTCATTAAAGCCATAATTTCTGTACTGTATTTTCATCATCATATAAATCTCCTCACAATCATTCCTTCATAACAAAGAGAGTAGTATACTTTACTGAGGTGGTCAATGCACTTTGCCTTTGGGTGGAAGTGTATGGACGTGACGCCGCTGGGGGTGTGGTAGACACGCTCGGGGCTGACGGGATTCTTGAGGGTGTATACGCAGAGCAGGCCGGCAATCTCTTCCTTAGCATCAGCATCTGTACCACCGGCCAAGGTAATGTGTAACTGAATCCATGGGTGTCTGTCTAATGGGACACTCAAATATTAATTTCAACCATTGCAAGACATTGTTGGAGCCCTTGTTTCCTTTAACGTACTGTTTTGCATAGACTTGCTTCATGCTATTCAAATGTTATTTTTATGAATCCAAAGTTCATGGGATGGAAACATTCAACCTATTTTTTCAGAAAACTTGGTTCAACATTTTTAAACTCAAAAAGATAAAGGGGAATTTCAGGAACACTTCAGGCACCACATTTATTAAGAGTCTCAGTGTAAATTTCTGTTCACTACACAGGTAAATATAATTGTGATAACTATACTGGTTAATCACCTAAAGGGCTTAACTAAAGTAAGCATATTAGGATCCACATTGTACAATATTCCGTCTATGTTATGAGTTGACACAGAACAAACACAAGATATTCTCTGCCTTTGGATGAATATTCTCTCCCTCTCCTCAAGACTCAAACCTGTATAAGCAGCAGCAAAGAGGTCAGGGAGCACCGGGCTGCAGCAGACGTCTGAGACTGTGAGGTGACGCGATATCTCAGGCCTAAACTTCCACAGCGGGAGGAGGGAGCCTTGCAGTGGGTGGTACTCATCACTTCCATCTTCCCAGTACTTGAAGTCTGTAATAAGGAGAGGAATCAGGGTAAAACAGTGTCCTTCAAGGGATGTTTTCTCTCATACCCACATATACATTTAATTCACCTTCAAAACAGTGAAATATACATCAAAGAGCAGAGGAATCAGGGTAAAACAGTGTCCTTCAAGGGATGTTTTCTCTCATACCCACATATACATTTAATTCACCTTCAAAACAGTGAAATATACATCAAAGAGCGAAAGAATCAGGCTAGAACAGTGTCCTTCAAGGGATGTTTTCTCTCATACCACATACATTTAATTCACCTTCAAAACAGTGAAATATACATCAAAGAGCAGAGGAATCATGCTAGAACAGTGTCCTTCAAGGGATACTTTCTCTCATACCCATATATTCATTTAATTCACCTTCAAAACAGTGACATATACATCAAAGAGCAGAGGAATCAGGCTAGAACAGTGTCCTTCAAGGGATATTTTCTCTCATACCCACATATACATTTAATTCACCTTCAAAACAGTGAAATATACATCAAAGAGCGAAAGAATCAGGCTAGAACAGTGTCCTTCAAGGGGTGTTTACTCTCATACCCACATATACATTTAATTCACCTTCAAAACAGTGAAATATACATCAAAGAGCAGAGGAATCAGGCTAGAACAGTGTCCTTCAAGGGATGTTTTCTCTCATACCCACATATACATTTAATTCACCTTCAAAACAGTGAAATATACATCAAAGAGCAGAGGAATCAGGCTAGAACAGTGTCCTTCAATGGATGTTTTCTCTCATACCACATACATTTAATTCACCTTCAAAACAGTGAAATATACATCAAAGAGCTTGTGAGCCATAGTTGCCAGATCTCATATAGAGTTATGTTATGATAATGTGGCATTAGGTTCGTTATCCAGACCCAGACCAACATAATTAAGTTTCCATATTAATTGCCTGTGTGGTACTTTATCAAACGCCTTCTCTAAGTCCAGATACACACAATCTGCCCAACCGTCCCTTTCCTGTATTATATCAATTACTCTTGAACAGAATGGAGACTTGAATAGAATAGACTTGAATTGAATAGAGTGGCGGGGCGGGCTGACTCGCAGTGGCCAACAACAACACCGTCTGGCAAAAGTGGCTCTACTATAGCAGGCTACTTAAGTCACCTATATTTGTGACCCCAAAACGGCTATCAATGCAACACTTGGGCACGACTCATGTTTTGAGGAACACTTCTCGCCCTTTACTGCTGAGGCCTTACAAACATTATAACACTGACCTTGTGATATGTCATCATAAATGTTTTGAGTCACCATCCTCTCCACCACCCGTGCCACCCTCCGCAGCTCCGTCAGGTTGGCTTGGTACGGGTCACCCCCTCCGACACCACTGCTGACGCCGCCTCGGTTTCTAGCCCCCAGGTGCTCCATTCCCAGTACCACCAGGGGGTCCACGGCCTTAAATAACAAGAAATGAAAGTAACAAATACTGATGAAAAAATGTCAATGGAGGTATTGATATTGTGCCCGCTCCGCTGCAAGTGACAAGGGCACGGTGCGAGGCTTCTCACACGTATGTATCGTAAAGAACTTAACAAATCTAACCAAACTATATTTAACTCAACTGAAACCTAATTTAACCTGGTAGCAGCGGGGATCATGTTTGGTATTCTAAGACACTCTCGTTTATCACATTAACAATTTCTAAAGGTTAAAGAGGGGGTCAGTCGGGTTCTATTGAGTGTTTCCTTAGGTTCATGGTACAGAAGAAGGGTCAAACTAACACCAGGGTCATAAAACTATTCCTGGAAATGCCCACAACTCCTACAAAAGCCTTGTCAAATATGTGTTTTTGGGCGGCGAAATGTCTTAGAATCGACCCTATGTTTCTTTATGGTCCCTCCAAGTGAGAAAAATGAGAAAAAATCATCACTCACACAAACCATTTCAAAATATATAGCATAGCATTTGTGATCAGTTTATGCATCATCTCTTTTGGGGGGTTTATCTCATGGCACAAATTTGGCCCATCGCTGCTACACGGTAAAGCCACAAATTTGGCCCGTCGCTGCTACACGGTAAAGCCACAAATTTGGCCCGTCGCTGCTACACGGTAAAGCCACAAGTTTGGCCCATCGCTGCTACACGGTAAAGCCACAAATTTGGCCCATCGCTGCTACACGGTAAAGCCACAAATTTGGCCCATCGCTGCTACACGGTAAAGCCACAAATTTGGCCCGTCGCTGCTACACGGTAAAGCCACAAATTTGGCCTGTCGTTGCTACCGGGGTAAGTTAACCTGACCAGCGCCTTGCTGCCAAAATGCACTTATGCTTTGCTGCACTCAAATTCATAAACTTTTTGCAAATTTACATTACGTTTTCTTACCTTCCAAAAAGCTGTTAGTTACTGGCTGGCATTCAGAGGCTAAAACACCCTTCATAAGATAAGTATATTAGCCTTGTCCTGTCCACCGAAGGCCCTGAAGGTCCCAAATACACATATCCGACTGCCCTTCAATCTTAGAACAGGGTTTTAATGTTATATGATACTTTTTCATTTTAGACATTTCAGGTGAAGGTTCAAATTAAGCTCTGAATACAATTTTACTTTGCACCTTTGCAGCTTCAAACACTTCAGACCATTTTCACTGCGTTCGAAGTTCACATGATTTGCTTGATGTTCAGGATGAATCTTAACCTGGTAGCAGCGACGGGCCAAATTTGTGGCTTTACCGTGTAGCAGCGACGGGCCAAATTTGTGGCTTTACCGTGTAGCAGCGACGGGCCAAATTTGTGGCTTTACCGTAGCAGCGACGGCAAATTTGTGGCTTTACCGTAGCAACGGGCCAAATTTAGGTTTTTACCGTAGCAGCGACGGCCAAATTTGTGGCTTTACCGTAGCAGCGACGGGCCAAATTTGTGGCTTTACCCGTAGCAGTTAACGGGCCAAATTTGTGGCTTTACCGTAGCAGCGACGGGCCAAATTTGTGGCTTTACCGTAGCAGCGACGGGCCAAATTTGTGGCTTTACCGTAGCAGCGACGGCCAAATTTGTGGCTTTACTGTAGCAGCGACGTAATAAATTGTGGTTTACCGTGTAGCAACGGGCCAAATTTGTGGCTTTACTGTGTAGCAGTGACGGACCAAATTTGTGGCTTTACCGTGTAGCAGCGACGGCCAAATTTGTGGCTTTACCGTGTAGCAACGACGGGCCAAATTTGTGGCTTTACTGTGTAGCAGACGGACCAAATTTGTGGCTTTACCGTGTAGCAGTGACGGCCAAATTTGTGGCTTTACCGTAGCAGCGACGGGCCAAATTTGTGGCTTTACCGTGTAGCAGCGACGGCCAAATTTGTGGCTTTACCGTGTAGCAGCGACGGCCAAATTTGTGGCTTTACCGTAGCAGCGACGGGCCAAATTTGTGGCTTTACCGTAGCAACGACGACCAAATTTGTGGCTTTACCGTAGCAGCGACGACCAAATTTGTGGCTTTACCGTAGCAGCGACGGGCCAAATTTGTGGCTTTACCGTAGCAGCGACGGCCAAATTTGTGGCTTTACTGTAGCAGCAACGGGCCAAATTTGTGGCTTTACCGTAGCAGCGACGGCCAAATTTGTGGCTTTACTGTAGCAGCGACGGGCCAAATTTGTGGCTTTACCGTAGCAGCAACGGGCCAAATTTGTGGCTTTACTGTGTAGCAGCGACGACCAAATTTGTGGCTTTACCGTGTAGCAGTGCCAAATTTGTGGCTTTACCGTAGCAGCGACGGGCCAAATTTGTGGCTTTACTGTGTAGCGACGGACCAAATTTGTGGCTTTACCGTAGCAGCGACGGCCAAATTTGTGGCTTTACCGTGTAGCAGCGACGGACCAAATTTGTGGCTTTACCGTGTAGCAGCGACGGACCAAATATGTGGCTTTACCGTGTAGCGACGGCCAAATTTGTGGCTTTACCGTGTAGCAGCGACGGGCCAAATTTGTGGCTTTACCGTGTAGCAACGACGGGCCAAATTTGTGGCTTTACTGTGTAGCAGCGACGGGCCAAATTTGTGGCTTTACCGTGTAGCAGCGACGGGCCAAATTTGTGGCTTTACCGTGTAGCAGCAACGGGCCACATTTTTGCCATGATTTAAACCCCCAAAAATAGATGATGCATAAGCTGATCAGAAATGCATTGATGTATATTATGAAGTGGTGTGCGAGAGTGATGGTTTTTTCTCATTAATTCGCTTAGAGGGACCATTAAGAAACATGATCCCCGCAGCTCCCGGGTTAAAATGATCTTTAAGTTTTGAGAGTTTATGGACACACTCCCAAACACTCCCTGGCACACAGCACACAGACCCTTCACAACATCTTCATCAGAGGATTAATGGTACTTTATATACACACACACACACACACACACACACACACACACACACACGGAATGATACCTACAACTTTTTTAGCATCCTTTTCCTTTTCCTTTTCTTGAATCTCCTGCTGGAGGCGCTGAAGGGCAAGCTGATCATTCATGTAGGCGTCGTGAATGTCCCACTCGCCCACATTCACCGAGAAGCAGGTTGGGGGAGGCGGCTCAGTCTGCATCGCCAGCTCCTGATGGAAGGGACTCTTTACTAATGGTTCGCAAAGAGGAAAATAGTTCTATCTATCTATCTATCTTATATCTTTAAAATCAATCTCTCTCTCGATGTATGTATAGATATTTATACCTTGGTGGCATTGGGTGTGGTCTGGGACACTCGGTCGCTATAGTTAAAAGGATTAGGCTGTGCATCGATCCTCATCAGCTCCTCCCTGGTCACCACACCTTGGTACACCTCCTCCATCTCCCTCCTCGAGTCCTCCGCCAGCTGCTCCAGTCCTGAGTCTGTGGAAGAGGCTTGCATGGTCACATAAGGAGAGCATCATCAACCTGGTAGCAGCGATGGGCCAAATTTGTGCCATGATATAAACCCCCCAAAAATAGATGATGCATAAACTGATCACAAATGCTTTGATATATATTATGAAATGGTTTGTGTGAGTGATGATTTTTTCTCATTTTTCTCGCTTAGAGGAACCATTAACCCGGTAGCAGCAGGGATCATGTTTCTTAATGGTCCCTCTAAGCGAGAAAAATGAGAAAAAATCACCCCTCACACAAACCATTTCATAATATATATCAAAGCATTTGTGATCAGATTATGTATCATCTATTTTTTGGGGGGTTTATATCATGGTAGAAATTTGGCCCGTCGCTGGTACACGGTAAAGCCACAAATTTGGCCCCTCGCTGCTACCGGGTTAAAACACATCTTGTTGTCATTTTACTGCCCCCCTCCATTCTTGGTAGTCACTAGGCAATATTTGTGGTAAGATTTTAAGGCTGCTTACATCTCTTCTCTCATTGCTGTTTTTCTAGTCATTTGTTATGGCACATGTAGCCTACAGGTAACTCCATTTACGCGAGTTTGGTTTACGCGTTTTTTAAATAAAGCAGGGTCCAAAAATCCAAATGAATGTTTAATTTACACGTTTTTTTTCACTTATACGCGATATTTTGTGAAGTGGGCACCAGATGTCTCACGCAACTGGACTCACACAGCGCCGCAGCCACACAGCTGAGCTCGGTTCTTCCCGCGCGCCACACGAACAACAATACAGTACCCACGCTACTCAACAACAACACCCTCGCTGCTGTGCTACCATGAGGGGAAGGGCAGCCAGAGGAGGAACCACGAGAGGGAGAGGAGTCAGAGTGATACAGTAGGCAATAAAAGTACAAACCTACCTCGCGTTAATTGAGTTACCTGTATTACTTTTAGAATATCCCTCTCAAACCCTTCCCCTATTCTGACCTGACCTGACCTTCCGAGTCGGACCACTGGAGCCCGAAACGGTGAAGGGCCTTGTCGAGGTCTTCCTTGAGCGTCACTTTGGAGTGGAGAGTGAGCAGGTCCAGCAGAGGCTCGTCCTCCACCACCTCCTCAAAGTACCCACTTGTGAAGTTGTACACCACCAGGGTCGTTCTTGGTCTCTCAACTTTCGAGCTCAGTTCAATTGTGATCTCAGGCTCGTTTTCTGGCTTCAAGGAAAAAAAATAACATTAATAATAATAACACCACTACTACTACTACTACTACTACTACTACTACATATACCGGTAGGCTTTCTTTAGGGGGCTAGATGGTAGTTGGCCCCAACCCGTCATGGAGCAGGCAAGTGTTTATAGTGGCGCCATCTCCTCTACTACTACTACTACTACTTTTTTTTTATAGAAAAGGAGACAGTTCAAGGGCGTGAAAAATAAGAAAACAATATTGAAAAAAAAGCCCACTACTTACTGCTCCTGAATAGAGTACAGGGGAGTGCCCAAAAAGAGAGGTCAATTTCAGGAGGAGGAGGAGGAGGAGGAGGAGGAAAAAAAATAGGAGAGAGAGAGAGAGAGAGAGAGAGAGAGAGAGAGAGAGAGAGAGAGAGAGAGAGAGAGAGAGAGAGAGAGAGAGAGAGAGAGAAACATCAACAAAAACCTTCTAAGGCTCCATGAACACAAGTAGCATCGAGGGAAGGTGCAGGCAAGGGGGGGGATATGCCGACAAGGGTTCAACTTGCGCCGGAGTGGCAACAGTTACCTCTACATTCTCGGGCAGCAGCAGGTCCCAGGTGGGTCTCCCCGGGGCTGCCGTCGCCGCCGCCGCGTTGTGTGCTCGCTCCCACAGGTGTGATTTCGGCTTCCGTGTCTTCCGCGGCTTTCTTCCCAGAGCTGAGCGCATCCTGGCGTGCGGGGAAACATTAGCGAAATGCAGAGAATGTTGCTTCATAACCTAGACTTGGAAGGCATAGTGTGTCGGGGGGGTAACTGCTCTTTTTGAAGCACGTGAGATGTTGTTAAATCTTTTCCCAAACATTTCACCCGGAGCTCGACCCGGGTCCCCGAGACGGGAGACAGACAGTCTACAGCAGTGCTTCCCAAACTGAAGGGCGCACCAGGCTTAAACTGGATATAAGGGGGCGTGATTCCGTCTGCCAAATATTACAGTTTTGCAAGATATTAACACACACACACACACACACACACACACACACACACACACACATGAAGGAGTAACACTGTGTTTGAATCATCCTCACATGAGTTGCAATATATATGGTATGGCGCATAAATCAGCCCCCCTTGACCTGAAGCTGTATCCGCCACTGTTACAGTAGATATAACCCCCAATACTGATCTCTCCATTGCCAGATCTCCTCGTCCCAGAAAGCCCTACTATGTTCACTCTCAACCTGCCGAGTTTAACTGAGATGGGGCAGTCGATGCGCCTCTCTCAGTGGCTCAGGATGTTCCAGGCACCCACACGAAGACCCCACTGGAGGCTGAGCCCGGGGCTAGATTGGCGCGGTTATGCCTCATCTGCACCACCCTGCCTGGTGTTCCCCCGATGGTGGGTGTGTTTAGTGGGGCGGGGGAGTCTCCTGCCCAGACCAGACCTGTCAAGGGTACTGGTTGCCATAGAAATAATTATTTGAAATTCACTATTCCGAGCCCTGAGGAACTTCACTCTCTACTCTCCTCCAATTTGATTTCTGTTCAGTGCCTTGTCCGGTCACGATATGCAGGAAAACAGTAAGCACATGGCCTGCACTGCAAACCAAGAAAACCTGCAAAAGTCGCCAGACGCATCATAAGATAACTTTGCTCAGTGAACTATATAGGGATATTGTATAAGATTAGCTTTTCATGTCAGTTCCTTCACTAAATTTCATGTATTTTGAGAGAAAGGCTGCAAACTATAGCTGACCTGCTTTTACTGTTGCTCCCGACCTGCCCCCTTGTAGCACGGCCGCCAGGGACAGCTTCCCCTAATGAGCGTTTAATCTCCTTGCCCTTGGGGTTTACATATACAAAATATTTCGTGCAGTATTTTTTAGTTGATAATTCCCTCATCCGTTAACTATTTTCTATCCCCTCTTCAGTATCTCCTCACCCTATAACCTTCTTTCTGTTCGGTTATTCAAGAGCTTGTTTTTTTCTAATTAATTAATTCATCTTGTACCTCTATGCTCTCCTCATTCTCTCCTGAATTCCAATGATTTTGTCCATAAATCCGTCCATCCCTCCATTTACGTTATCCCTTTAGCAAGCACTGGTCGAGGGAACGAGGCACTCACTTATTCAATATTCTGGCCTGGCGCACCTTGGCGGAAGGCTTGGCACGAGTGTCGATGACCCGTCTGGGCCTGCGTTTGGAGGACGATGACGAGGACGACGACGCGGGGGCAGAGTCGCGTCCTAGGATCTTGGCCAGCTTCACCATCATCTTGAGTCTCATGAGCATAGGCTGCGAGGACTTCCTGGAGGATAGGAAGGGTGAAGTGAGTGATCTGAGCAATTCAGCTTTGGGCTCAAGCTACATCAGAGACAACAAGATATTGCTAAGAGCTTTTAATAAATTAGTTGGTGAGTAAAGCCATGTTGATCTGCATGAGATTGAAGCAGATGTAAAGTTGGAAAGTTTCGTTTAGTGGGCGCAACATCTATGGTCATATGCCGGAGAGAGACAGAAGGGGAAGGCATTATAGAAGGGAACAGACCCCAGGAGACGGGACACAACCCCCGATTAATACCTGGTACCCATTCACTGCTGGGTGGACAGGGGCGTAGGGTAACGGAAAAGCCGCCCAAATTTTTCCACTCCGCCCGGGAATCGAACCCAGGCTCTCTCGGTTGTGAGCTGAGTGTGCTAACCACTGCACCACGAAGCCCCCTAAGAAGCAGATGTAAGCTTGAAGACTGGCCAGAAGCTCCATCAGGTTGGACTATAAAATTCACATCGGTAAAATTCATATATGAGGCCATGCTGGCGTGAAACAAGTTCTTTCGTGCATTTTATAAACGACTTTGAGTGTTGGAACCTTGGCCCCTTCTTTGAGCATTTATAAGTTTCAGGTCTGTTATATTGCATCCCTATTACTGACGTATTTCATGCATTTAGTAGAAGCCTTAGTCTTTTACTCATCTCTCAAAAATAGTTTACCAATAAAAGAATGTGTATCAGTCACCTAACTCTGCCAACTATGTACATTTTTTTGACTATTTTAATGACAAAGTGGAGCACATCTTGGTTCCCTCTCCCTTCGCTGAGATTTCCATCTTAGGAGATTTCAACGTTCACAATTAGGTCTGACTTTCATCCTCTTTCACAGACCAGCCTGGCGAACAAGTCTTAAACTTTGCTCTCCTTAATGATCTGGATGCATCCCTGACCAACTTGGAGACACGTCCGACACTCTGAACCTCCTCCTTACTTTCTAATACTTCAGTTTAGTCCGTTAAATTATTGTTTCCTTTGTGCTCCTCCGATCACAGCCCTTTTCCCCTTGCCCTGTCGCTCCTATGCAATCTCTGGACCCATCAAAGTAGTGCTTCTGGCATTTTGTTTCAGCTCGCTGGGATGACATGAACATATACTTTTCCGATTTCCCGTGGAGATAGTGATGCATTTCTAAACTTGACATGACTCTCTACTCTTACCCCTACAGCATCCAAATCCCTTATGCAAGAGTTAAGCAGTATCCCCACTCATCGTTTTAACTAGTAAACCCTGGAATAGACTCCCACTGTCTGTATTTCACCTTGCCAAGGACGAAGTCTCTCAAGAGGGATGTATCATATACCCTTCACCCGAAATTGGCCCTTTCATATGGCTACTCAATTCTGTTTAATGTTTTCAGAGCAGCGCTTAGTGTGTGCTTCTTGTCTTTCTTTTTACCCTTGGGCTGCTCCCACTACTGTAAAAAAGTCGTAATCTATGACATGCTGAGTTGATATATGGTGAAGGATCAGCTGTGCAAAGAGTTCACATCTGGGCAGAATACGCTATCCCTGGTAAGGCATCCAAAGTGTTACTATTACTGGTTGCATGATCACGCACTGTCCTGCCTGGGTTGGGATGGCATGCTCCTCCCTTCTCCCTTGTTTTTTTACCTGCAACAGTAAACTATCAATCAATCAATCAGGTTTTGGTGCTACTTTGAATGACTTAAACTATAAAATTAAAGCAGACATGAGACAGACACAGCCATTCTTTGATCCCGACGCTTTTCACCGCCCGTAAAATGTCAGAGCCTGGAACAATTTTCGTTAAAATGTTAAAATAATTACAAGGTGGAGTTTGTCCCGTAGATAATGCAAAGCTACTATCTACCTATACACACACACACACACACACACACACACACACACACACACACACACACACACATAGTTTACACCGTAGATTATATAATTTCCAAGAGCCCCCAATTTGCCGAGCTTAGTACAGATGTTGACCTCGTGAAATATGTTTTTTTTTTTTTTACAACAAAGGAGACAGCTCAAGGGCACACAACAAAAGAAATAATAATAATAATAATAAAAAAAAGCCCGCTACTCGCTGCTCCTAAAAAAGAACCAAAAGAGGTGGCCGAAAGAGAGGTCAATTTCTCTCTCTCTCTCTCTCTCTCTCTCTCTCTCTCTCTCTCTCTCTCTCTCTCTCTCTCCTTTTCCCCCCCTGCCCTTGTCTCCTAAATTATACTCTCCATGCATTTATTCCGGACGACCTTTCCCGCACCCTCCAACTACCACATCAAAAAAAAAAAAAAAAAAAAAAAAAAAAAAAAATGACGAAAATAAATAAATAAAATAAAATAAAAGAATGAAGAAAGATAATGAAAAAGAAAAGGTTATGAAGAACAAAAGGAAGAAGAAGGAAGAGGAAGGAGGAAGAGGAGGAAGAAGGAGAAGAAGAGAGGTGGAAAAATGATGATGATGATGATGACGATGATGATGTCCCTTTGTCCTGGTGTGGGTCTCTCTCTCTCTCTCTCTCTCTCTCTCTCTCTCTCTCTCTCTCTCTCTCTCTCTCTCTCTCTCTCTCTCTCTCTCTCTCTCTCTCTCTCTCTCTCTGGCAGTTTCGTGGATCAACTATTTTGTTTGTCTATTTTGTCATTTTCTTTCTCCCTCTCCTTCCTTTCCATCCCTTTCCGTTCCTTTAGTCATGTTCTTCTGTGTCTTGTCATTTTCTTCCTCCCTCTCCTTCCTTTTCATCATCTTCCGTTCCTTTAGTCACGTTCCTCTGTGTCTTGTCATTTTCTTCCTCCCTCTCCCATCACCTTTCTGCTTCACACTTTCCCTGCCTCGTATTTCCCTCCGCGCTGTCGCTGTCATTCTCACCTTCATTGCATTTACGGGATTATTATTATCGTGAAATGTTTTTTTTATATTGTTTATCATGGAGCTGCTTTTTATGAGCTTTGCGCTTTTGTGTGTGTGTGTGTGTGTGTGTGTGTGTGTGTGTGTGTGTGTGTGTGTGTGTGTGTGTGTGTGTGTGTGTGGTTCCCTGCTTCTCCTTTTGTTTTGCTTTTTTAGTTTCAACCTAACTCGAGAACTATAAATAACGATCTGTTGATAGCCCGCGACGCACCACCACCACGGCTGCGCGCATGAACCTTGGGGTGGAATGAATGAGAAAGGCGATCAGTCAGTCAGTCAATAGGGGAGAGGGGTTGGTAGGCAGTCAATTAGTCACGCATTCAGTGAGTTAGTCAGTTAATTCAGGCACGGCAATGTAGGGGAGACATCGTCACTTTTCCTTTCTCAAACCGAGTTACCTGACAATGGAACAACTTTACCGGAAAGTTGGAAAGTTTCGTTTAGCCGGCGCAACATCTGTGGTCATATGCCGGAGAGAGACAGAAGGGGAAGGAAGGAAAGTTTCGTTTAGTGGGCGCAACATCTGTGGTCATATGCCGGAGAGAGACAGAAGGGGAAGGAAGGAAAGTTTCGTTTAGTGGGCGCAACATCTGTGGTCATATGCCGGAGAGAGACAGAAGGGGAAGGAAGGAAAGTTTCGTTTAGTGGGCGCAACATCTGTGGTCATAAAAAAAAATTATGCCGGAGAGAGACAGAAGGGGAAGGAAGGAAAGTTTTGTTTAGTCGGCGCAACATCTGTGGTCATATGCCGGAGAGGGACAGAAGGAAGGAAGGAAAGTTTTGTTTAGCCGGCGCAACATCTGTGGTCATATGACGAAGAGAGACAGAAGGGGAAGGAAGGAAAGTTTCGTTTAGTCGGCGCAACATCTGTGGTCATATGCCGGAGAGACAGAAGGGGAAGGAAGGAAAGTTTGGTTTAGTCGGCGCAACATCTGTGGTCATATGCCGGAGAGACAGAAGGGGAAGGAAGAAAAGTTTCGTTTAGTCGGCGCAACATCTGTGGTCATATGCCGAAGAGAGACAGAAGGGGAAGGGAGGAAAGTTTCGTTTAGTGGGCGCAACATCTGTGGTCATATGCCGGAGAGAGACAGACGGGGATGGAAGGAAAGTTTCGTTTAGTCGGCGCAACATCTGTAGTCATATGCCGGAGAGAGACAGACGGGGAAGGAAGGAAAGTTTCGTTTAGTCGGCGCAACATCTGTGGTCATATGCCGGAGAGAGACAGAAGGGGTAGGAAAAAGTTTGGAAAGTTTCGTTTAGTCGGCGCAACATCTGTGGTCATATGCCGGAGAGAGACAGAAGGGGAAGGAAGGAAAGTTTTGTTTAGTCGGCGCAACATCTGTGGTCATATGCCGGAGAGAGACAGAAGGGGAAGGAAGGAAAGTTTCGTTTAGTCGGCGCAACATCTGTGGTCATATGCCGGAGAGAGACAGAAGGGGAAGGAAGGAAAGTTTCGTTTAGTCGGCGCAACATCTGTGGTCATATGCCGGAGAGAGACAGAAGGGGAAGGAAGGAAAGTTTCGTTTAGTCAGCGCAACATCTGTGGTCATATGCCGGAGAGAGACAGAAGGGGAAGGAATTATAGGAGAAGGGAACAGACCCCAGGAGACGGGACACAACCCCCGATTAATACCTGGTACACTGCTGGGTGGACAGGGGCGTAGGGTATCGGAAAAGCCGCCCAAATTTTTCCACTCCGCCCGGGAATCGAAACCGGGCTCTCTCGGTTGTGAGCCGAGTGTGCTAACCACTAAACTTTCCTGGAAAAGCAGTTAGTTTGAAAACGATCAACCCCTTTAAACAATATCTCATTAACCGTTACCTTGTTGCGTCAGGAGCGCCATATGAATGTTCTCGTTCATGCACACGTACAGGAAATGGTTAATTATGCTTCGCACGTCACGGAAAGCCTGACGAACTCATTAAATCCTTACAGAAATAAGCACCCCGGCCCTTTCTGTTGCCTGCCTTTTCGTGTTTCCTCCTAAACCTCCTCCTCCTTCCAATCATCCGCCCTTCCTGTTAGTCTTCAATCACGTGAGTTTCTCCCCTTTCACAACTCGTAATTTATAAAACGACTCTCTCTCTCTCTCTCTCTCTCTCTCTCTCTCTCTCTCTCTCTCTCTCTCTCTCTCTCTCTCTCTCTCTCTCTCTCTCTCTCTCTCTCTCTCTCTCTCTCTCTCTCTCTCTCTCTCTCGTTTAAGGACAGGCCACCTAGTCTGGACCATGGAGTCTGTGTGGTCTGATTTTCTATGTAAATCTCTCTCTCTCTCTCTCTCTCTCTCTCTCTCTCTCTCTCTCTCTCTCTCTCTCTCTCTCTCTCTCTCTCTCTCTCTCTCTCTCTCTCTCTCTCTCTCTCTCTCTCTCTCTCTCTCTCTCTCTCTCTCAGCGCCTTGCCCTCACCCCGAGAGGTCAAACCGCACGCGCTCCCACTTCCGTGACCTCTCGCTTGCGAATCCACCCTCGTGTGCTGTACTGAACTGTACTGTAGATCTTGCTGTGCTGTGTGCCGTGTGCTATTTCGCGTCGTGCTGCGTACTGCTTATTGTCAACCGAGTTAGCTGCCCGCAGAGGTGTGCTGTTTGCTGTGCGACCACGTGCTTCATTGGACAGGATTAAGTGTTGCCCTTATTTTTACTACCTCTCTCCGCCTGTATCTACCCTCTCGCAGTAGCGCCCTGTAAAACATATATACACCTATACACAAAACACAGTGTTACACTCTTTCCGCCACATTCTTTATATATTTCCAGATTCCACTCCACCTGACGCCACTTCCTACGCAGGTGTTCAGACCTACCTGACCTGACTTGACCAGATTATTCCCCAGAGACCAGTAATCCTCCCTCCTCCCTCTCGCGTTTCGCTCCTCCTCTTCTCTCGCCTCCCTCCATTGCCCCCTCCCTCTCTCTCTCTCATTACTACCCCCACTTGCCCTCTCTGTCTCTCCTTCCTCACTCCCTATCTCGTTCCACCCCTCTCTCTCTCTCCCCTTTCCTTCGCCCTCTTCCTCCCTCCATCCCTATCTCCTCCTACGCCTTCCCATCTCTCTCACTTATTCTCGCTTATTCACGCACGCGTCCCTCTGCCCTACGAAAAGAAAAAGCAAAGCAAATATATAGATACCTCCTCCTTACCAAGATGGCGCTCAAGAAATGTTCGACTTGCACAGGAAACTTCTCTGGTCATTTCTTCTCAGGACGATCGACCGTCTGCAAGATCTGCCTGTTGACTCAGCAGATGGAAACGAGACTCCTTCAACAGGACGAAAGGCTGACGGCTGGCGAGAAGAAGATCACCGAACTAACAAGTACTGTTGATACCTTGCAGGAGTTTATCCAGGCCAACATCGTCGCCCCTCCTGCAATTGACGCCTCATCACCCTCCTCACCTGCACTCGATGCCCAGCCACCTTCCGAAGAAGGCACGTCACAGGGAACCGGTAGAGCTGACGCTGAATGCTTCAACCCCGTGAGAGGAGGAGCCAGACCCGCCCCTAGAGCCATTTATCCTACTCATTGCTACAACAGATTTGCCATACTGGAGGAGGAGGACGAGGAACAGAGCACCTTCTTGGTCGGTGACTCTATGATTCGCCATCAGGTGGTTGAATTCTGTGGCAGAGTCCCCGTCGTAGGCGTAACTACTGTTATCCTGGAGCTGGTGTTGACGACATCACAGCTGCACTGGACGAGGTCTCCGCTGTGGCCTCTAATGACTCACTCTTTGTTCTCCACACAGGTACAAACGACGTCACCACGACCTGGTCTGAGGAACTGCTGGACAAGTACCGTAGGCTCATCCAGCAGTATAAGTCTAAATCCCTAATATTTTGATTTCAGGAATTCTACCACGGACATGGGGTGAGGGCGACTTCTACAGTAAGGCCTTCAGCCTCAACAACCGCCTGCAGACTCTCTGCGGAGAGCTTGACGTCGAATTCTTTAACGCCTGGAACGATTTCTACGGCCAGAGTAGACTTTTCCAAAGGGACGGCATACACCTGTCCCCATCGGGGCAGCCAGATTTGGAAGGCTCTCAACAACGCCGTACGTAACGCCCGAACAACAAAAAACGACTCTCAGCCACGTCCTTCCATCCCGCCCGTGTAAATAGACACCTCACACCGCAACAGACTCGTAACATTGAACCCTCCAGTACCTCTATTACCAAGCTTCAAGATAACCTAAGAGTCCTTAGTTTCAATGCGCGTAGCCTAAGAAACAAATTTGATGAACTGCGATGTCTTGCTCTGACAGAAAACTTTGACGTAATTGCTATAACCGAAACATTTATCGACACCACTAATATTGATTTAAGTTCCGAATATAACATAGATGGCTACAGATTCTTCAACAATGATCGTGTAAACCGTAGAGGGGGTGGTGTCGCCCTTTTGTCAAAAGCTACTTGCAACCTACTGACAAAACACCAAGAAACAGTAACGTTGAACACTTGTGCGTGCGAGTAAACATTGCAAAAGTCAATTTAAATATATCTGTCACTTACAGGCCTCCGGGGCAATCACTTGATGGCGATCTTGAAATGTACAGCGTCTTAAGGCAGTCACTTAATAACAGCGACTCACTGATACTAGGAGACTTTAACCTCACCCATATCGACTGGGCGACACTGTCGGGTACAGAAGGTGAGTCCCATAGAATGATCGAATTTCTAGAGGAAAATTATCTAAGCCAAATGGTTTCTGAACCAACTCGACAAAATAACATACTTGACCTTGTTATAGCGACCCAAGATAACCTAGTCAGTAATGTCACGGTAGGAGAACACCTCGGTTCCTGCGATCATAAACTAGTGCGCGTTGACATTAGAGCTCAAACATCGGTGACTGAAAATAAAGTTAAGGTGCCCAATTTCAAAAGAGCCAACTTCGTAGAAATCCGACGAAAACTAATAGATATGCAACTATCAGATGACGGCAATGCAGAGGACGCCTGGCTAAACTTTAAAAATCACTTACTCACTCAGCAGGACACATTTGTCCCCTTGTGCGAGAAGCGAATTAACACTAATAAAGTCCACCTTGGTTTAATAGCGAAATTAAACACTCAGTCAAGGAGAGAAAATTGTCTTACAGGTTAAAGAAAGACCAAAGCACGCCTGAAAACATTAGACTTTACAATGATGCAAGGCGACGAGTAAAAGATTAGTGCATCAGGCAAAGCGTAGATATGAAGTAAATATTGCAGCCAACTGTAAAAATAATCCGAAATCCTTCTTCAGTTACATAAACAACAGAAAGGCGATCAGAAGTGGAATTGGACCTTTAATAAACAGCGACGGTGCACTAGTGACTGACAGCCAACACGTTGCAAACCTATTAAATAATTACTTTTCCTCGGTGTTTAATAATAACAGTCCTCCCACCACCACCACCAACACCAGTACTAATGTAAATCCCGAGCATGCATTGTCTAACTTTGAAATAAAACCCGATGAAGTCCTTAAAGCCCTCAAATCACTTAAAACAAATAAAAGTCCTGGACCTGATAAAGTATATCCAACTCTGCTGAAAGAAACAAAGAGCGAAATACTCTCCTCCCTCACAACCGTATTCAATATGTCCTTGCGACAAGGCATTGTCCCTTCAGATTGGAAAAAGGCTAACGTGACACCGATTTTTAAGAAAGGAGACAAAAAGTACCAGGTAATTACAGGCCCATTAGTCTAACTTCGGTTGTAGGTAAGCTACTTGAGGGCATAATTAGAGACAAAATTGTGAGTTACCTTGAAAGCCACTCATTAATTGGGGACTCACAACATGGCTTCCGAAATAAAAGATCCTGCCTATCAAATCTATTAACCTATTATAACGACCTCTTCACTGTTTATGACGTAACCAAATCACTGGACGTAGTCTATCTTGATTTCCAGAAAGCGTTTGATAAAGTCCCGCATCATAAATTACTTTACAAATTAAAACAAATAGGTATTGACGGTCAGGTAAACCAATGGATCGCGAATTGGTTGAGCAACAGACAACAAAGAGTAGTGATTGACGGATTTAACTCAGAGTGGGCGCCTGTCACTAGTGGCGTCCTCAGGGCTCGGTTCTTGGCCCAGTGCTCTTCATTATTTACATCAACGACGTGGATGTTGGACTCAATAACCGCATTAGTAAATTTGCAGACGACACAAAGATTGGTAACTCGGTTCTCACTGACGAAGACAGGCAAAGCCTCCAAGAGGATTTGCACAAAATTTCAGCTTGGTCGGATAGATGGGAGATGCCCTTTAACGTAGACAAGTGCCAGGTCCTTCAAGTTGGAACGAGGAATAAAAAGTTTGATTACGAAATGCGCGGCGTTAAACTCAAAAGCGTTCAATGCGTCAAGGACTTGGGGTCAAAATCGCGTCTAACCTCAAATTCTCACAGCAATGCATCGATGCAGCAAATAAAGCGAAAAGAATGTTGGGCTTCATTAAAAGAAACTTTTATTTAAGAATAAAGATGTAATACCTGCTCTACAACAGTTTAGTCAGACCCCACTTGGAATATGCGGTACAGTTTTGGTCTCCCCACCATGCAAAGGATATTGCTAAATTAGAAGGTGTTCAGCGTCGGGCAACGAAAATTATCCCTTCCTTGCGCAACAAATCCTACGAAGAAAGGCTTTCTACCCTTAACATGTTCTCTCTTGAGAAACGTCGCCTCCGAGGAAAACTGATCGAATGTTTTAAAATACTTAATGGTTTCACGAATGTAGACAGATCAACATTGTTTATGATCGATGACACTTTGCGCACGAGGAACAATGGCGTAAAACTCAGATGTAGACAAGTAAATTCAGACTGCACCAAATTTTTCTTCACCAACGTTGTAGTGCGAGAATGGAATAAGCTCCCATCATCAGTGGTCCAGTGTAACACGATTGACTCCTTCAAAAATAAGCTCGACCGTCACTTCCTTCAACTTAATATCAACTAGAGTAGAAATGCAACGTTTTGGAGTCTTCTGATTAATGTAAAATCACTTAGGTTTAAGGACAGACCACCAAGTCTGGACCATGGGGTCTGTGTGGTCTGATTTTCTATGTAAATCTATCTATGTAAATCTCTCTCTCATCACCACCCTTCCTGCCCCTCTCTCTCTCTCTCTCTCTCTCTCTCTCTCTCTCTCTCTCTCTCTCTCTCTCTCTCTCTCTCTCTCTCTCTCTCTCTCTCTCTCTCTCTCTCTCTCTCTCTCTCTCTCTCCAGGAACTTTTTTTTTCTTTTTCTTTTTCTTTTCTTCATTTCGATCTTTAACTTTCTTCTTCTTCTTCTTCTTCTTCTTCTTTTAATTTCCTCTCTACTTCATTATCATCTTTCGCATCTTCTTCTTCTTCTTCTTCTTCTTCTTCTTCTAATTTCCTCTCTACTTCATTATCATCTTTCGCATCTTCTTCTTCTTCTTCTTCTTCTTCTTCTCTTCTTCTTCTTCTTCTTCTTCAGCATTGATCGTTGTGTTGTGGTCGTGACTTGTCTGGCCTGTCCACCCGATCGTTCACTTTTTTCCTCTTCCTCCTCCCTTTCTTCTTTTTCTTCTTCTTTTTCTTCTTCTTTTTCTTCTTCTTTTTCCTCTTCATTTTCGTCGTCTTTTTCCTTATCTTTTTCTTCTTCTTTTTCCTTATCTTTTTCTCTTCTTTTTCTTCTTTTTTTTCTTCTTGTTTTTCCTTTTCTTTTTCCTTTTCTTTTTCTTCTTTTTCCTCTTCTTTTTCCTCTTCTTTTTCCTCTTCTTTTTCCTCTTCCTTTTCTTCTTCTTTTTCCTTTTCTTTTTCTTCTTCCTTTTCCTCCTCTTTTTCCTCTTCTTCTTCTTTTTCTTCTTTTTCTTTTACTTTATATTTTCTTTTCTTTTTCTTCTCTTCCCTCTAATTCTTCTCTTTTTCTTTTTTTTCTTTTCCTCTTTCTTCTTTTTCTCCTCTTCCTTCTTTTCTAATTATTTTCCATCTTTTCTTAATTAACTCTACCATTGTTATCATTACCATCATCATCAATTTCAATTCTCCTCGTTAATTCTATACAACCCTTAATCCTTTCCTCTTCCTTCTCCTTTCCTTATTTTCCTTCTTTTCTAATTATTTTCCCTCATTTCTTAATTCTACCATATTCTTGTAATTACCATCATCATCAATATCAAGTCTCCTCGTTAATTCTATACAACCCTTAATCCTTTCCTCTTCCTTCTCCTTTCCTTATTTTCCTTCTTTTCTCATTATTTTCCATCATTTCTTAATTCTACCATATTCTTATAATTACCATCATCAACAATTTCAAGTCTCCTCGTTAATTCTATATAATCCTTAATCCTTTTTCCTCTTCCTTCTCCTCCTCTCTGAAAGGGCGGATTAAAAAAAACAGCCCCGGAAACAATAAAAATCAGGATTATCGAAGTGCAAAGGACAGCGGGAACCAAGCGTCGGGCCCGGCAGATGATGGATGGGGGGAGTTAATCATCGCTGTTGTCATTTAAAGGGGAGCCGCGCGGGGGTCGGGCAGATTGGGCTACTTTTTAGTGTTTTGGGCTATTTGGGCTTGTCCTTTTTCTGCTGCGGGGTGGGCGACTTTCTGCATGGGGGCTTAATTCTCTCTCTCTCTCTCTCTCTCTCTCTCTCTCTCTCTCTCTCTCTCTCTCTCTCTCTCTCTCTCTCTCTCTCTCTCTCTCTCTCTCTCTCTCTCTCTCTCTCTCTCTCTCTCTCTCTCTCTCTCTCTCTCTCTCTCTCTCTCTCTCTCTCTCTCTACTTTCTCTCTCTCTCTCTCTCTCTCTCTCTCTCTCTCTCTCTCTCCTTTTTCTGTGACTCCCTCTCCTTCTCCTTCTGTTGGTGATAACACGCGATCATCACCACCACCATCACCACCACCGCCACCATCATCCCCTCCCCCACCACCACCATCACCATCATTTCCACCACCACCGCCACCACGACAAACAACACATGATCATTATTTGCCTATAAAGATAAGCTTTTGGGCGCTGTGCTAATAAGGTAAGCTGGGTGATATTCATACCACGAATAAATATCACCCCACATCCACGAACAGGCTACATATATATATATATATATATATATATATATATATATATATATATATATATACTGACTACAAGCCGATTTCACAGTCCAACACAGTGTCTTCGTAACAGCCCGAACCAAACTATAGAATCCCATACAATCCCAAACGGTGAGGTCTTCGATGCCACACTAAATACACAAGACTCTTCCTGTATAGTTTCGTCAGATTTGTGAACTTAAATACAAACACCAGACACTATACAAGGAAATTTCGAAGGCTCTGGTATTGGTTTGGGAGCTTACTAACCCATCATGGGGAACTGTGGAACTGGCTCTACGACTCCTCGGGCCCAGGTTGGACTCCCGGCCCAGGCAGTCGGGGTGTAGTTCCCTCCCCTTCGGGCTGGTCGATGAACGGGTACCTGAGGACACCTGGGGAACGTAACTTTTGACGATCCCGGATTTCACAGTGGCGCGTGTCCCGGGGTGCGTGACTAGTTGTTATCTACCAGTACAGGCTCAAAGGGCCAGTGGTTCGGAGGTGAGCACCGCGGGCATGCGCAGCTATAGCATGGTGGTTTCATCGCGGCATTTATATGGATTGTTGAGCTTTTTTTTTTTCACTTGGTTTAATTTCAACAATAATGACTTTATAAAATGTACTAGACGTATTTTCTACAATATTCTAAGCCTAGCGTTTCTGTAGATTGTTTCGTTCTTACAAATATTACTTTGTTTGACGTCAATAAATAGTTAGTCACTTGGTCGTCTGTTTGAAGACATCTCCACAATCCTGTTAACCATTAATGGTGGTTTCTTTTTTATTTTTTTATCATTTTGAAGTTTCATTTACCGCAGAGAAGCAGCGCATCAGTTTCAATTAATAAAAAAGAGGAATCCAATTAGTTTTCAGTGGTTTCAGATCTCAGCAACAGCAAGGAATAAGTTTTGACAGAGGTCGAGATAAGATTCTGACATATCCCACAACCCACCAACTAAGACCAAATATGGACCCTCATATGACAATAGGCGGTGGGCTACATAGGCCCATCGTGCACCCCCCCCACAGCATAACGAAAGTGCATTTTTCTGAAGCTTTGGGATGTCCCCAATACCAAATGGAACTTTAACAGGAAAAATCTAGGGATGCAATAGGGGTAACTCTCATATGTTTTGAAGGTACCGTAAAAATACCACATCGGTGAGCGTAAAACAGTTCTTATTCAAAGCTGCCTCCTGACCTTACTTTTTTACACAATTAAGCATGTGACGTGTCATTTTAAAGGATTTTCATCAGTCTTCACTTTAGTATATAACAAAATACAATATCTTAATTATATTTACGAATAATATCACTAACACACGTACCACCACAGTTTCCTTAGCACAATCATAAAAAAATATTGAATAATATTTTACATACACAATTCTTGTAAACTTTTCACTATATTTTCAGTTTGATAGAGAGAGCTAGTTACATGATGGCAATGAAGAATGAACACCTCACTCCAAGAGGAATAGATCAATTGCTGATGATGCTGAGATTGTCTGTTTGCTTCATATGGAGGGACAAAAATATGGAGCGATAAAGCCATTCTCCACTGTAACAGATCCTCAATCTAGATTGCTAAGACTACAGGATATCAAAAGGAGACGCCTTGCACAGCCTATAGATTCCCCATATCGTATGGAGTCAACATGTGAACTAATTCCTGATATATTAAATGATAAACATGGATACCATCAAATCTGTTATCAGAGATTCTGCGCCAATCTACATCGTCTGGGCATTCAAGTAGTTGACACTGAAGTGTCTTCAACTTCCAGGTCTAGTCGCAAGAAATCTTCAAGAGACAGCACTCAATTCAAACCAGATTGTATCTTCTGTAACAATGAAGGTCGCAGAAAGATTAAGAGTGGAGGAACCTGGACCATCGAAGGGATGTCAGTCTTCGATCGGGACGGCGGCAAGTTTATCCAGGATTTAGCAGAGAAGAGAAACGACCAAAAGCTACTAACCAGAATAAGAGGAGTTGACATGTATGCTTGCGGAGCCAAATATCACAGGTCATGCCATGCCAAGTATTGCCAAGATCCCATAAAATGGAGAAGTCCTGACAAAGAAAAGAAAGAGAAGCAAGAATCGATGGTTGAAGCTCATGCTAATGCATTTGCGAGTGTTTGTAAAATTGTTGATGATGTGGTGCTGAAGCAACGGAACATTTTGATGTTAAAAAATTTATGTGACACATATAGACATACTCTGGAGAACTCAGATCATAAAAATCCTAACTTCCGTAGTGAAAACTTGAAAACAAAACTGGAGAAGCATTATGGAAGTCACTTATCATTCTGCCCCTTGAGACAATTTCATTCATATATCCTGTACAACAGCAATGTTGAAATCAACCAAGTCATGAAATATGCATATGAACTGGGCAGCAAAGACGTGATTGAAACAGCTGGAGCTCGTCTACATCAGGTATATTGACAAAAATTATTATTTTTTTCCGTGTTATATTGATTATCTAAGATGTATGATTATTACATATATTAAACATGTAATGCTGCAAATATGTATTACATCAACAATAATTTGAATAGAAAAATACATATTATAAATATCACATATACTAAATGTTTTAAATTTTGAGGTTTGAGAAAATGAGTGACTAAATACTTAAAATAACAGGTAGAATCACAGTATTTTGAAAAGAAAAACATGTAGATTTCACATACGATGGAAATATTTTGCAGGACATCCTGAACGCTTTCAAGAATTCTGCAGAGTTGATGTGGCCACCAACTGCCCAATCTCTAATCAACTCAGACATTGGTTTGCCTTCATCTTTAGAAAAATTCTTGTCTAACATGCAATATGGTGCATCGTCCCCAAGAACTGAAAAATCCAAGCGATTAGTGTCATCCATTGCTCAGGATATCTGTAGAGCAGCCACCAACAGTGAATGGAAGCTCCCTAAGCATGTTTTGATGTGTTTGACTCTGCGACATATGTTCAGAAGTGAGCGTCTCGTCACCATGCTGAACAGGTTCGCATCAATACTATGTAGAATTTGACATTTTAACATTGGTATTGTTGCTTATATATTGCCCAAGGAGATAGTGTAGAAATTCAACGTACTATTTACTCAGCAACCCTCTGTGTACTTTGAATGACCTATAGTAACTGACAATTTATTCTCTTAAACTAGTTCCATTCTACCAAATTCATACATTTGTTTTACTTTGTATTTCGGCAGGTTTGGTCACTCAGAGAATTATGCCTTCTCACTGGAGCTGGAAACTGCTATAGCACAGTGTGTTGAAGATTCCTCTACGTTGCTGACTAACCAGATTGTCCGGAATCCTGGTCCACTGTCCCTGTTCCATTCAGAGTTTGATAATTTTGACATGTTAATCAACGATATGACTGGCGGTGGTTCAGTTCACACAGCACATGGCATAATGCTACAGGAAGTATCTGGTGCAGAAGGGACTCACAGGGAATTACCGGTGGTCCAGGTTCCTCCACTCTTAATCTTTCTGCGACCTTCATTGTTACAGAAGATACAATCTGGTTTGAATTGAGTGCTGTCTCTTGAAGATTTCTTGCGACTAGACCTGGAAGTTGAAGACACTTCAGTGTCAACTACTTGAATGCCCAGACGATGTAGATTGGCGCAGAATCTCTGATAACAGATTTGATGGTATCCATGTTTATCATTTAATATATCAGGAATTAGTTCACATGTTGACTCCATACGATATGGGGAATCTATAGGCTGTGCAAGGCGTCTCCTTTTGATATCCTGTAGTCTTAGCAATCTAGATTGAGGATCTGTTACAGTGGAGAATGGCTTTATCGCTCCATATTTTTGTCCCTCCATATGAAGCACACAGACAATCTCAGCATCATCAGCATTTGATCTATTCCTCTTGGAGTGAGGGTGTTCATTCTTCAGTGCCATCATGTAACTAGCTCTCTCTATCAAACTGAAAATATAGTGAAAAGTTTACAAGAATTGTGTATGTAAAATATTATTCAATATTTTTTTATGATTGTGCTAAGGAAACTGTGGTGGTACGTGTGTTAGTGATATTATTCGTAAATATAATTAAGATATTGTATTTTGTTATATACTAAAGTGAAGACTGATGAAAATCCTTTAAAATGACACGTCACATGCTTAATTGTGTAAAAAAGTAAGGTCAGGAGGCAGCTTTGAATAAGAACTGTTTTACGCTCACCGATGTGGTATTTTTACGGTACCTTCAAAACATATGAGAGTTACCCCTATTGCATCCCTAGATTTTTCCTGTTAAAGTTCCATTTGGTATTGGGGACATCCCAAAGCTTCAGAAAAATGCACTTTCGTTATGCTGTGGGGGGGGGTGCACGATGGGCCTATGTAGCCCACCGCCTACAAGGGTATATTCGAAAGTGTTACATTCTGCTCCTGTGAAGATCCGAAAGGTGAAAAACTTGTACCAGCTAGTCCAAAATAACCGCCCTGGATACTTAGCAATACCCTACATACCTCCTCAGAGTGAAATGCACGATTGAAACAAAGAACAAAGCAGTATACAGAAGGTGTCGTGACTTCCCTCGCTGCACCGGCACGTTAAGGAGTGTGAGGAATCTTAGGAATTCGTAATTTGTAAGGAGAGGAACGGACAAAAATGGACTATACTCATTCCACACTTCGGAAATAAGGTCGGAATTCGCACGCATCCACCAAGAAATCCGCAGTCAAGGGGTTAACGGGCT
This sequence comes from Eriocheir sinensis, assembly GCF_024679095.1. Lineage (NCBI taxonomy): Eukaryota > Metazoa > Arthropoda > Malacostraca > Decapoda > Varunidae > Eriocheir > Eriocheir sinensis. The sequence continues at coordinate 26,935,476 of NC_066514.1, forward strand.
TTTACACTGGGCGAATTTTCCGTGGATCTTCAGTCAAACCACGATTTCCGCTAGCGTGATTCTCATCTGTTTCTTGTTATTGCTGCTGATGATGATGGTGAGTAATACCATCGTCCTTCTGTGAAATCTACCGTAGCTTTGGAAGATCGTGGACACGTCAGAAAACCGCGGAAATATGAGAACCACGCCAGCGGAAATCGTGGTTTGATTGAAGATCCACGGAAAATTTGCCCAGTGTAATAGTCCCTTAACCCCCCCGCTGCGACAGGCCCGGATTTGGCTTTCACTGGTAGCCTGGTAACACAGAGTCCCAAGGCTTTCTCTGCCTCTGTGGTGGGTAGTGGAGTGTTTCCCATGTGGTATTGGTGTGCTGGATATCCCTTCACTGGTAGCCTGGTAACATAGAGCCCAAAGTCTTTCTCTGCCTCTGTGGTGGATAGTGGAGTGTTTCCCATGTGGTATTGGTGTGCTGGATATCCCTTCACTGGTAGCCTGGTAACATAGAGCCCCAAGTCTTTCTCTGCCTCTGTGGTGGATAGTGGAGTGTTTCCCATGTGGTATTGGTGTGCTGGATTTTCCCTCCTAAGGTGCATGACTTTACATTTTTACTTCACTAAATTGTAGCAGCCACTTTTTGTTCCACTCCTGTAGCTTGGTGATGGCTTCTTGTAGGAAATACACATCCAAGGGATTAATCGGTTTCCATGAGTGATTTTACACGTTTATAGTTGAGAAGAAGGATCGAACCACCACCAGGGTCATAAAAGTACCTCTGGAAATGCCCTAAACTCGCACGAAATCCAGTCTATACGATACTTATAAGACATTTCGCTGCCCAAGAACACATATTTAGCAAGGCTTTCGCAGGAGTTGTGGGCATTTCCAGGAGTAGTTTTATGACCCTGGTGTTAGTCTGACCCTTCTTCTGTACCATGAACCTAAGGAAACACTCATTAGAACTCGACTGACCCCATCTTTGACCTTTAGAAATTGTTAATGTGAAAAGCGATAGTCTTGAAATACCAGTAGTAGTTTTAAGACCCTGGTGTTAGTTTGACCCTTCTTCTGTACCATGAACCTAAGAACTCGACTGACCCCATCTTGAACCTTTAGAAATTGTTAATGTGAAAAGCGATAGTCTTGAAATACCAGTAGTAGTTTTATGACCCTGGTGTTAGTTTGACCTTTCTTCTGTACCATGAACCTAAGAACTCGACTGACCCCATCTTGAACCTTTAGAAATTGTTAATGTGAAAAGCGATAGTCTTGAAATACCAGTAGTAGTTTTAAGACCCTGGTGTTAGTTTGACCCTTCTTCTGTACCATGAACCTAAGGAAACACTCATTAGAACTCGACTGACCCCATCTTTAACCTTTAGAAAATGTTAATGTGAAAAGCGATAGTCTTGTAATACCAGTAGTAGTCTTAAGACCCTGGTGTTAGTTTGACCTTTCTTCTGTACCATGAACCTAAGAACTCGACTGACCCCATCTTGAACCTTTAGAAATTGTTAATGTGAAAAGCGATAGTCTTGAAATACCAGTAGTAGTTTTAAGACCCTGGTGTTAGTTTGACCCTTCTTCTGTACCATGAACCTAAGAACTCGACTGACCCATCTTGAACCTTTAGAAATTGTTAATGTGAGAAGCGACAGTCTTGTAATACCAGTAGTAGTTTTATGACCCTGGTGTTAGTTTGACCTTTCTTCCGTACCATGAACCTAAGAACTCGACTGACCCCCTCTTGAACCTTTAGAAATTGTTAATGTGAAAAGCGATAGTCTTGAAATACCAACCTTAAGAATGGACTAAACTCTCGCCCCATCCCCTTTGTATCATACTCACTTTCCGATCCTTCATCAACGCTGCTATCTCAGTTTGTCTCTTCCCAGTAATTAAGTGTACGTCGTTGGCTAGTTCAAAAGCAAGGAACAACACCTCAAGTCTGTATATATGTGGTTGGTAGGTACTCGGAATGTCATTATCTCCACTTCCAGATCCTCCACCCTTGCTATAGTTTGTCTTATTAAATATACGTCATTGAATAGCCCACAAGCAAGCCACAACGCGTCCTCAACTCAGTCTGTTTATGCGGTTAATAGTTGCTCGGAATGTCATCTTTGCTCCACTTCCAGCTCCTCCACCCTTGCTAGCTCAGTGTCTCTCTTCCCTTCACGTCACTGTCTGGTCCACGAGCAGGCCACAACCCGCCCTAAACCAAGGCGGCATGCTGCTGGTAAGTGCTCGGAAAGGTTGAATCTCATTAGTGGTTGTTGGGGTGGGCGTGGCTTAGTTGTCCTGTTATAATGAACGGAGTATTGTAAGGCCTATGATTGCTCCCTCTCCTTGGATGATGTCTCGCTCCACCGTTACCCGCGGACCAAACAAAGAGAGTGCCGATGACTTCGTGAGCTCGTGAACCCTTCTCGAAGCCTCGCGTGTTGCATTTTCCTTTCCTTGTCTGACTCTCCCCATGAGGCCTGTCGAGTGGCCGGGCTGTGACACGGGGGTCGGGAAGGGGAAAAGGACAGTACGGAAAGGAAAGAAAGCAGGAGAAGAAAAGAGAGGGGAAAGGGGATAGGGAGGAGGAGAAATGTACGCATGCAGAGATGAAATTAGGAAGAATGGACATTGAGAGAAGACGAGGAGCAGGGAGAGGAAGAGAAAGAGAAAGAGAAAACGGGAGGGGAAGAAGAAGAAGAAAGTGATAAGGAGCAGGAAGAAGAAGAGGAGGAAAAAATGAGGAGGAGGAGGAATGGATATAGTGAGAAGAGGAAAGGGAGACGGAGAGAAAAGAGGAAGATGGGAGAGAAAAAGAAGAAATGGGAGAGAAGGAGGAAGAGGAGGAGGAGGAGGAGGAATGGATGTGGGGGTAGGAGGATGGAGGAGAAAAAAGAGGAAGAGGAGGATTGGATATCGTGAGAAGAGGAGAGGGAGGAGAGAAAAAGAAGAAATGGAGGAGAAGGAGGAAGAGAAGGAGGAAGAGGAGGAGGAGGAGGAATGGACGTGAGGGAAGGAGCATGGAACCACGAAGACGAGAGGAGGAGGAGGAGGAGGAGGAGGAGGAGGAGGAGGAAGGGAGGTAAGCATTGCATGTCACATAAATAGGCTTCGTGAGGTCCGAGGACGTTAAATCAGATCCCAGCGAGTAAGGAAGGCCGGGCCGAGGCGGAGCTGGGAGGATCAATAGTTTGTGCTTAGCTCGAGTCTTCGCCTTTGTTGTTGGGGACTTGAGCGTGACACTTATTATTTCCTCTCGTTCTATGGGAGGATCAATAGTTTGTGCTTAGCTCGAATCGTCACCTCTGTTGTTGGGGACTTGGGCGTGACACTTATTACAACGGGTATTCGATATATGCGAATTCGCTCATATGCGACTAACCTAAATGTGCCAAGTATTCGTTTTATGCGAGAAAAATTCGTTATCATGCGAGTAGCGGCGCTGGTGGGACTGGTTGGTGAGGTATGGTGGCCGAATCGCACTAGAGAGCGGGGCGTGCAAATGCTTCCATGCACTTTCTTCGCCTATAATTAACCGTTTCCTCCCTCTGATCCTAAAGTTAATCCTCAGGTAGTTAATTATCAGCTTAAATCGTAGACTTTGGATGTGTCTCCCCAGAAGCAATATTTAGTGCTGTATTATTGTGAAACGGTGCCGGAGTAAATAGTTAAGAGGGTTTGAAAACGTGTCGTGGAACATAACGCGCTATAATTAATGGGATGATAGGTTCGATATATGTAAATTCACAGTATGCGAGCTTTTAGCAGAACCTAACCTTCGCATATACCGAATACCTTGTGTAATTAACTTTTCTGTCCGTATTTTTTTTTGGTTGCATTCGTAACCAACTCAAGTCCAACCAAACTTGACGTCGGCTCCCGCTGGTCCATTCCTCCCCTCTCCTCTACCACACAGTCCCAGCACCTATTTTTTCCTCTCATATGTAACGTATAGCTGACATATGAGAGGAAGGGATAGGTGATGGGAGTGTGTGGCAGAGCAGAGGGGAGGAAAGGACCCGCGGGAGCCTGTGTCAGACCGGCCTCAACAATTTAGTTTCACCATCATAGGAAATGCTTATCGGTTTTATTAGTATGTGTCAATAATACTTGTCAATTTCTTGTTGAGTTTATATTTCCTTTTGTTGTTGTTTGTTGATAAGGGATGCCCTGTCTATAGATTCGTTCATACAGGTATAAGAAGAGTCTTTTAAGGCAATTTGTTTCCTTTAAGATGCTTGTTTATTTTATTAGTATATATGAAAAATACGCCTTAATTTTTTGTTATATTTATGTTACGTTTTTAGTTTCGGTTGGCTTTTCCAGGAGTGGCGATTAGCGGGCTTTTTTTTTATCTTTGTTTATTGCCTTTGAGGTAGAAAAAAAGCCCGGTAGAAAAAAAAGCCTGGTAGAAAAAAGCCCATTAAAATTGTTCTCCTTACACCTCATTATCACGTGGGAACATTCTCTGTGGGCAGTTTCGTCAGTAACATTTTTTTTTTGTCGATCGAGTAAAAGAATATAAGAAAACAATAATAATAATAATAATAACAATAACAATAACAACAACAATAATAATAATAATAATAATAATAATAATAATAATAATAACAATAATAATAATAACAATAATAATAATAACAATAATAATAATAATGATAATAACAATAATAACAATAATAATAATAATAGTAACAATAATAATAACAACAACAACAACAACAAAAATAATAATAATAATAATAATAATAATAATAATAATAATAATAATAATAATAATAATAATAATAATAATAATAATAATAATAACAACAATAATAATAACAATAATAATAATAATAATAATAATAATAATAATAATAATAATAATAATAATAATAATAATAATAATAATAATAATAATAATAATAATAATAACAATAATCAGAGGTACCTCAAGGCATGCCACAATACAAGTAACGAAAACAATACTAAACATCTCAACAGCACATCACATAACATCACATGGTAACACATATCTTGCTTTCTTTCTCTCGCTGGTTTGTCCGAAGGTTTTTACAGATCAGTCAAGTAGTGCATGTAACCGGCCTCTTGCAGATTCCTTACGTTCTTATGTTCTTATACTCTGCTGCTAGTTCGCCTTGAGATGTATTTAGAATCCAACGGACAAATTTGGAAAGTTTCGTTTAGTCGCCGCAACATCTGTGGTCATATGCCGGAGAGAGACAGAAGGGGAAGGAATTATAGGATTACAGACGGGACACAACCCCCGATTAATACCTGGTACCCATTCACTGCTGGGTGGACAGAGGCGTAGGGTAACGGACAAGCCGCCCAAATTTTTCCACTCCGCCCGGGAATCGAACCCAGGCTCTCTCGGTTGTGAGCCGAGTGTGACACAACCCCTCCATTAATACCTGGTACCCATTCACTGCTGGGTGGACAGGGGCGTGGGGTATCGGAAAAGCCGCCCAAATTTTTCCACTCCGCCCGGGAATCGAACCCGGGCTCTCTCGATTGTGAGCCGAGTGTGCTAACCACTGCACCACGAAGCCCCTAGTACCCAACCGGAAGGCAATGCACATATTTTAGGGGAGAACGAATGTGGCGTTGTCCTGCCCCTGGTCCTGTCCTTGGAGCACCTGATGAATGAACGGTCTGCGACACCGTTACGAGTATTGCTATTCGTGGAAGTGACGGAGGGAGTGTATAGCCTGCGTACTGGGGAGGGGGGGAGAGGGAGGAGGGGGAAAAAAGAGAGCGGGGAGGGAAGAAAAAGAGAGGGGAGGAGAGATAGAGGAAAGAGAGGGGGGTTAGAAGAGAGAGAGAGAGAGAGAGAGAGAGAGAGAGAGAGAGAGAGAGAGAGAGAGAGAGAGAGAGAGAGAGAGAGAGAGAGAGAGAGAGAGAGAGAGAGAGAGAGAGAGAGAGAAAATACACGCAAACTAACATCATTATCGCTGTACAGGGAATATAAAAAAAAAATTATAAAAAAAAAAAGTTATATGAATGAAGTCGGATGAAATAAAGACAGACACTAAATCAAGCTCTTTTTTTTTACAGTAAAGGAGGAAGTTCAAGGGTAAAGAATGCAAGGAACAAGGAAGGCCGCTGGTGGTGCTCTTTCAAACGGTGTGTTGGAAAAGACTTGCGGAACAGAGAGGACGGAATCATTTGGAGAAGTGCCTTGATAATGATGATGATAATAATAATAATAATAATAATAATAATAATAATAGTTAAAGGAGGATCGAGTAGTAGCCCATCACGTACCCGGGACATGGGCCAAGTGTGACGTCCGGGGTCAGCACAGTTTTTCTTCCTCAGGTTTCCCCAGGTAAGGCTCCGAGGTAAAAAAAAGAGGAAGGAGGGGGACCAACGAGTGGGTATGTTTGCCTTTCCAAATAAGATAATCGAATCGTGGAACGTGTGTCGTGCAAGATCCCCCCCCTGTGTGTGTGTGTGTGTGTGTGTGTGTGTGTGTGTGTGTGTGTGTGTGTGTAAGATATGAAGGAAAAGTTGGAGGAAGGTACCGAGAGAAGAAGAACGAGGAAGAGGAAGAGAAAAAGGAGAGGTAGGGAGGAGGAAAAGAGAGAGGCAGGGAAGGGAGGAAAAGAAGCAGGGAGGACGAAGTGAGGGAGAGAATAAGGGAGAACAGAGAGGAAGAGAGGGAGGGGAGGTGATGTGTGTGTGTGTGTGTGTGTGTGTGTGTGTGTGTGTGTGTGTGTGTGTGTGTGTGTGTGTGTGTGTGTGTGTGTGTGTATAAAAAACATCATAAACAATTTTAATAGAAGAACCAACAAATTTTACCGTCTCCGCCCCGGACACAACGAGCGTGATATTGGCTCCCGGATGCCTCACGCTTCTTCCCGGAAACTCCTCCGAAATATTTCTTTCCGCCGTGACTTTCAGGATTCGCCTCATAACTCTTTCCGGCAATGGGAGATCGTAGTCTCTCTCTCTCTCTCTCTCTCTCTCTCTCTCTCTCTCTCTCTCTCTCTCTCTCTCTCTCTCTCATACACACAACGTTAACCCAGTAGCATCGGGGATCATGTTTCTTAATGGTCCCTCTAAGCAAAAAGAAATGAGAAAAAATCATCACTCACGCAAACCATTTCAAAATATATATCAACACATTTGCCATTTGTGATCAGTTTATGCATCATCTATTTTGGGGGTTTATATCATGGCACAAATTTGGCCCGTCGCTGGTACACGGTGAAGAAAAAGGGTCAAACTACCACCAGGGCCAAATAACTACCCTTGCAAATGCCCACAGCTCCTGCGAAAGCCTTGTCAAATACGTGTTTTTGGGCGGCGAAATGTCTTATAAAATACGACCCTTTACATGTTGTTCTAATCGGTCTAACTAGGAAGAAGAAAACGGAAGGACACACACTCACCTCAGGGCCTCTGCAGCCTCCATCAGCGCCGTGGGGGAGGGGCGCGTCGGGCGGATCCTGCTCATCACTGTCTTCCACATGGTGACGCACGCGGAGGGGGTCAACAAAAGAGATCAGTCCGGCGTATATGTTAGCCCCGCCTGCCCGTGGACGTGTGGGAGTGTGCTGTGGTGGGTCTGGTGGTGTTAGTTTGGCCGGTTTTGCTGGTTTTGTGGGGGGGGTAGTCGTCTCTGTGGTATCGTCTCTGTGGTGGTGGTGGTGATGTTCGTGGGTTGGGTCTGTGGGTGCGCGCTGCAAGGAGACACACTGATGGCTCTGGGTGGTGCTGGGGGGGCGGAGGACGGGAGGGGTTATTAGTGGTGGTTGTGGTGTTGATGATGGTAGTATTGATGATAGTGATGCCAATAATACTAATTGCTAATATCAATAATAATAATCATAATAAAAATAACAATAATAATAATGATACTACTACTAACTAACCAACAACAACAACAACAACAGTAATAATAATAATAATAATAATAATAATAGTAATACAATAAATATAATAACGATAATGATAATAATAATAATGATAGGAATGATGATTATGATGGCCTTGAGCTGCTTCCGTTATTGTACAAAATCTTAAAAAAATCTATAAGTCTTTTACTATGGCTTATACTATATATTGCTAGTCCCATGTCTACATTTAATGCTTTTTCTACACTAAGCAAATGTCGCTTTGTGAAGCTCCAATTTCTACATAACATAGCTTGGAAAACACACCCCGAAACACATGGGCTGGTGTTGTCAGACGCTTCTATCTCCCACATCAACTATTTCTACATAACATAGCTTGGAAAACACACCCCGAAACACATGGCCTGGTGCTGTCAGACGCTTCTATCTCTCAATTCAACTATTTCTGCATAACATAGCTTGGAAAACACCCCGAAACACATGGCCTGGTGCTGTCAGACGCTTCTATCTCTCAATTCAACTATTTCTGCATAACATAGCTTGGAAAACACCCCCGAAACACATGGCCTGGTGCTGTCAGACGCTTCTATCTCTCAATTCAACTATTTCTGCATAACATAGCTTGGAAAACACCCCGAAACACATGGCCTGGTGCTGTCAGACGCTTCTATCTCCCACATCAACTATTTCTGCATAACATAGCTTGGAAAACACACCCCGAAACACATGGCCTGGTGCTGTCAGACGCTTCTATCTCCCACATCAACTATTTCTGCATAACATAGCTTGGAAAACACCCCCCGAAACACATGGCCTGGTGCTGTCAGACGCTTCTCTCTCTCAATTCAACTATTTCAGCATAACATAGCTTGGAAAACACCCCGAAACACATGGCCTGGTGCTGTCAGACGCTTCTATCTCTCAATTCAACTATTTCTACATAACATAGCCTGGAAAACACCCCGAAACACATGGGCTGGTGCTGTCAGACGCTTCTATCTCCCACATCAACTATTTCTGCATAACATAGCTTGGAAAACACACCCCGAAACACATGGCCTGGTGCTGTCAGACGCTTCTCTCTCTCAATTCAACTATTTCTGCATAACACAGCTTGGAAAACACACCCCGAAACACATGGCCTGGTGCTGTCAGACGCTTCTCTCTCTCAATTCAACTATTTCTGCATAACACAGCTTGGAAAACACACCCCGAAACACATGGCCTGGTGCTGTCAGACGCTTCTATCTCCCACATCAACTATTTCTGCATAACATAGCCTGCAAAACACCCCGAAACACATGGCCTGGTGCTGTCAGACGCTTCTATCTCTCAATTCAACTATTTCTGCATAACATAGCTTGGAAAACACCCCGAAACACATGGGCTGGTGCTGTCAGACGCTTCTATCTCTCAATTCAACTATTTCCAGAGGTCAAAACGGAGCTCAGTCGTGTTCTAATGATCGTTCTTTAGGTTCACGGTACAGAATAAGGGTCAAACTACAACCAGGGACATAAAACTATGCAGAGAAATGCCCAAGACTCCTACAAAAGCCTTGTCAAATACGTGAGAGCTTGGGCGCCGGTATGCTTGAAATATGACCACTGTAATTCCTCCCTCTTCAAAGGTGAAACAGCTAATTGTAAGCGCCCAAACCAAACCAAATTCTACACAATGATTCGCTATTTCTGCTCAATATAACATACTAAAGGGACTGTTACACTGGGCAAATTTTCCGTGGATCTTCAGTCAAACCACGATTTCCGCTGGCGTGGTTCTCATTTGTTTCTTGTTATTGCTGATGATGATGGTGAGTAATACCATCGTCCTTCAGTGAAATCTACCGTAGCTTTGGAAGATCGTGGACACGTCAGAAAACCACGGAAATAGGAGAACCACGCCAGCGGAAATCGTGGTTTGACTGAAGATCGACGGAAAATTTGCCCAGTGTAATAGTCCCTTTAGTATGTTATATTGAGCAGAAATAGCGGATCATTGTGGAGAATATGGTTTGGTTTGGGCGCTTACAATGAGCTGTTTCACCTTTGAAGAGGGGGGAGTTACATCGATCATATTTCAAGCATTCCAGCGCCCAAGCTCTCACGTATTTGACAAGGCTGTTGTAGGAGTCTTGGGCATTTCTCTGCATAGTTTTAGGTCCCTGGTTGTAGTTTGACCCTTATTTATTGTCTACTTGCAACAATAAACTATCAATCAATCAATCAATCCCTTATTCTGTACCATGAACGTCACTCCCGTACTCTCCCTACCCCAATACCCCTTCAGGCACAACATTAAAAACAGCATTAAGAAGAGCAACAACAAGCTACACCGAGCTTCCTCCCACTCCTCTCCCTTCCTTCCATCCTTACTTTGCTCCTCTCGTGGCGTGCGTGCGTACGTATGTGTGTGTGTGCGGGAGTTTCGTGAGAACGGTGTTGTCTTCACAGGGGGTGGATGGGGGAGAGAGAGAGAGAGAGAGAGAGAGAGGGGGAGAAAATTGTTTGTGTGTGTGTGTGTGTGTGTGTGTGTGTGTGTGTGTGTGTTTTGTATTTACTCGTGTACCTAAGGCTGCTTTTGCGTGTTAGGACCCCCCCACTCCTCCTCCTCCTCCTCCTCCTCCTCCTCCTCCTCTTCTCCCTCCTCCTCCTCCTCCTTTTCTCCCTCCTTTTAAACCAGATTCTCGAGGTCACGTAATTTAAAAGCTTTGTCATATACGTTTCTCTCTTCTCCCTCAACGGCCAAGCTTCTTTTTCGGGTCCCTTGTAGTTCTGGGCAGGTCGTTGAGAGAGTGTTCCTTAGGGCCGCTTTCCACAGTCACTGTTTTGATCGTCACCAATGGCTGTTATCGCCGCTATAGTTTCCCACGTAAAACTGGCCGATGGGGTAGTGGCGGCTGCGGGGTTAGCCTGGCCCCGCACCTTGCCCCACACTCTCAACACCTCTCCCTTCCCCTGCAGCCGCCACTACCCCATAGGCCAGTTTCACGTGGAAAATTATAGCGTCGATTGTTATAGTAGGATATCAATGTATTATTATTATTTAATATCACCACGAATTAGGCATACAATTGGTCACGTATGTCAAGGTGACCTCCACGCACCATCGGAGTGCGAAGTATACAAAACTGAGACGGTAAACACTGACGGACGACATTCCTATAAGGTGGCGTGATCTATCTGTCGTGGGTTTTTCCATTGACAATATTGTATGCCTAATTCGTGGTGATATTAAATAATAATAATACATTGATATCCTACTATAACACGATCCCCGCCATTGGTAACGATCAACACAAACAAAGTGACTAAAAGCGGCCCTTAGATCCGACCCGGACTTATACCACTGGACCGGACCCGAATCACCTTTGCAAACCACTGGACCGGACCCGAATCACCTTTGCAAACCACTGGACCGGACCCGAATCACCTTTGCATACCACTGGACCGGACCCGAATCACCTTTGCACACCACTGGACCGGACCCGAATCACCTTTGCAAACCACTGGACCGGACTCGAATCACCTTTGCAAACCACTGGACCGGACCCGAATCACCTTTGCAAACCACTGGACCGGACCCGAATCACCTTTGCAAACCACTGGACCGGACTCGAATCACCTTTGCAAACCACTGGACCGGACCCGAATCACCTTTGCAAACCACTGGACCGGACCCGAATCACCTTTGCAAACCACTGGACCGGACCCGAATCACCTTTGCAAACCACTGGACCGGACTCGAATCACCTTTGCAAACCACTGGACCGGACCCGAATCACCTTTGCATACCACTGGACCGGACCCGAATCACCTTTGCAAACCACTGGACCGGACTCGAATCACCTTTGCAAACCACTGGACCGGACCCGAATCACCTTTGCAAACCACTGGACCGGACCCGAATCACCTTTGCAAACCACTGGACCGGACCCGAATCACCTTTGCAGACCACTGGACCGGACCCGAATCACCTTTGCAAACCATTGGACCGGACCCGAATCACCTTTGCAAACCATTGGACCGGACCCGAATCACCTTTGCATACCACTGGACCGGACCCGAATCACCTTTGACCACTGGACCGGACCCGAATCACCTTTGCAAACCACTGGACCGGACCCGAATCACCTTTGCAAACCACTGGACCGGACCCGAATCAGCTTTGCATACCACTGGACCGGACCCGAATCACCTTTGCAAACCACTGGACCGGACCCGAATCAGCTTTGCATACCATTGGACCGGACCCGAATCACCTTTGACCACTGGACCGGACCCGAATCAGCTTTGCAAACCACTGGACCGGACCCGAATCACCTTTGCACACCACTGGACCGGACCCGAATCACCTTTGCAAACCACTGGACCGGACTCGAATCACCTTTGCAAACCACTGGACCGGACCCGAATCACCTTTGCACATCACTGGACCGGACCCGAATCACCTTTGCAAACCACTGGACCGGACCCGAATCACCTTTGCATACCACTGGACCGGACCCGAATCACCTTTGCAAACCACTGGACCGGACCCGAATCACCTTTGCATACCACTGGACCGGACCCGAATCACCTTTGCACACCACTGGACCGGACCCGAATCAGCTTTGCAAACCACTGGACCGGACCCGAATCACCTTTGCAAACTACTGGACCGGACTCGAATCACCTTTGCAGACCACTGGACCGGACTCGAATCACCTTTGCAGACCACTGGACCGGACCCGAATCACCTTTGCATACCACTGGACCGGACCCGAATCACCTTCGCAAAACCACCAAACCATCGCTCTTAGAGGACCCTCATAACATCTGATTATTTAAACAAAGAAGTCGTGCATTTGGTTATGCACGAAGAGTATACACAATTTGAATGCAAAATTGCCTTGACCTCAGTAATTATATGCTATTAACAGACGTTAGCGTTACTAAACTAAGCAGAAATAGTTGGAATGCTCTAAACACAACCTCATTCCTTCTTCAGGGTCTTAGTATGTAGGGCAGGCACGCAGCAAGTGAGGGTCTGAGGCATTACCGCGGCGCTTATTGGAGGGAGGGACGGCGTGGCGTGCAGAGAATGTGGGTTCCTGAGGGGCCGAGAGAAAGAGCGGCATATAAAGCAGGGTCACGGGGCAAGTCTCTCTTCACAACTACAGAAAAACGTTAATTGTAGCAAGATTATCTGCTTTAGTCTGAGAAGTAGGATAAAAGAACCGCTCATGCACTCAACGCATATGATACAGGAATTCCCACTTCGGCACTCTGCCACTACAGCACAGTACAGAATCTGGCAAGTACTACCGGGCATGTCTAAGGACTGGACTGTTTGTGACTATAATTAATCTCCGTAAGAGAAAAATAATAACTCAAAAAGGCATTAGGGAATGTAATATATATTTAAAACCCGGTGGTAGCAGCAGGGATCATGTTTCTTAATGGTCCCTCCAAGCGAGAAAAATGAGAAAAATCACCCCTCACACAAACCATTTCATAATATATATCAAAGCATTTGTGGTCAGATTATGCATCATCTATTTTGGGGGGTTTATATCATGGCACAAATTTGGCCCGTCGCTGCTACACGGTTAAGTCACAAATTTGGCCCGTCGCTGCTACACGGTAAAGCCACAAATTTGGCCCGTCGCTGCTACACGGTAAAGCCACAAATTTGGCCCGTCGCTGCTACACGGTAAACCCACAAATTTGGACCGTCGATGCTACACGTTTAAAATTATTCAAGTCTTGCTTAGTTGACTAGGCAGCTATTGATGACAGGGAACGAGACATTTGAGCGTGGAGGAATTCACACAGCTATGGCAAACTGATGTGATAACCCAGAGGTATAAACCGCTTAGAAATAGGATGGAGTGCTCTTGATATACTAACGTCAAAATACCAACCTGCCGCCCCCTGAAGATAATAGCTGAGAAGAGGATGAAGGGAATGTTGAAGAAGAGATGAAGGAAAGAAGAGGGGAGGTAAGGTAAGTAAGGGGAGTTGAAGGGAAATGTTTGGAAAGTTTCGTTTAGTCGGCGCAACATCTGTGGTCATATGCCGGAGAGAGACAGGAGGGGAAGGAATTATAGGAGTGGAAAGTTTCGTTTAGTCGGCTCAACATCTGTGGTCATATGCCGGAGAGAGACAGGAGGGGAAGGAATTATAGGAGAAGGGAACAGACCCCAGGAGACGGGACACAAACCCCGATTAATACCTGGTACACTGCTGGGTGGACAGGGGCGTAGGCTATCGGAAAAGCCGCCCAAATTTTTCCACTCCACCCAGGAATCGAACCCGGGCTCTCTCGGTTGTGAGGCGAGTGTGCTAACCACTGCACCACGAAGCCCTCCGAGTTGAAGGGGAGATAGGTGAGAATTAGTAGAAACGGAAACGTGAAGAAAGATGGATGAACGGAGATAGAGGAATAAAGGAGAGTTGAGGGGAAGAAAAGGGAAGAGGAAGGGAAATGAAAGAGAGGTGAGGTGAATTGAAGGGCTTGAATCTTAACAGACGGCTGGGACACTTGGGTCGGCAATACAAGACACATTCGCATCTCTCATCACCTATTTCTAGAGGTCAAAGAGGGGGTCAATCGTGTTCTAATGATTGTCTCTTCAGGTTCATGGTACAGAAGAAGGGTCACACTACCACCAGGGTCATAAAACTACTCCCGGAAATGCCCCAAAATCCTACGAAAGCCTTGTCAAATATGTGAACTTTGTTAGCCTCACAAAAAAAAAAGAGAAAGCTAAGAATCGCACGAAGCGGAAATGGATTTTTTTTTATGTATATATAAATATTTACCTCATTACCGTTTCCTATTTTTGGTATTTTTTCTTACATTCGATAATTTCCAAGATGTTTTGAGGCATCATATGTTGTGCGCTAACCTAACCCGGCGGAGTATATCTGACATCGACATATTACGACAATTATTCTTTAACGCAACAAAGGATGCTTCAGAATACTCGAGCTTTTAAAACTATCAAATGGAAGAAGAAAACAAAAATCGGAAACGACAATAAAGGAAATAAATACTGATTTATATATTTTTTGGATGCAACATGGGGACAGGAAGCATTGACCGAGTCTCATGGATTAGTGAACGAAGAATTATCAGGATGCTTCAAAATACTCGAGCTTTTAAAACTATCAAATGGAAGAAGAAAACAAAAATCGGAAACGACAATAAAGGAAATAAATACTGATATATATATTTTTTGGATGCAACATGGTGACAGGAAGCATTGATCGAGTCTCATGGATTAGTGAACGAAGAATTGTTGGAAGATAATCAGTTAACAATGAGAAATGAACTTGGTCAGCGGGTCATATCACGTGCAGAACAGATGGACAAGCAAAGTAAAGTGTGACCGCCTCAGGACCGCGTAAGTCAGGGCAGACAAAGAAACAGGTGGAGAGATCATGTCAGACCATATACCGGAGCAGGACAAGTGCACTACATTACGTTGGGAAAGGCCTTTTAACCCATTGGATGTGGATTTGCTACAAGACATCACCAAGCTACTGGAGTGGAACAAAAAGTGGCTGTTCCAATTTAGTGAAGAAAAATGTGAGGTCATGCATCTTGGGAGGGGATATCCAGCACACCAATACCACATGGGAAACACTCCAATACCCACCACAGAGGCACAGAAGGACCTGGGAGCATATATTACTAGCCTACCAGTGAAGGGATATCCAGCATACCAATACCACATGGGAAACACTCCACTACCCACCACAGAGGCACAGAAGGACCTGGGAGCATATGTTACTATAGGGTACCAGTGAAGGCGAAATCCGTGCCAATCACAGCGGACGGGTTAACGGGCAGTGGACTAGTGTAGAGCGATATATTTATTTAGACGTGCATTTTTCATCATTACCCCTACCAACCCTGCAACGACCAGCACCACCACCATAACCTAACCTAACCTAACTATAACTACCAAAAGCATCACACTGGTACTACAAACAACTAGTGTAGAGCGATATATTTACTTATAAGGCCATTTTTCATCATTACCCCTACCAACCCTGCAACGACCAGCACCACCACCATAACCTAACCTAACCTAACTATAACTACCAAAAATATCACACTGGTACTACAAACAACTAGTGTAGAGCGATATATTTACTAATACGTACATTTTTCATCATTTCCCCTACCAACCCTGCAACGACCAGCACCACCACCATAACCTAACCTAACCTAACTATAACTACCAAAAACATCACACTGGTTCTACAAACAACTAGTGTAGAGCGATATATTTACTAATACGTGCATTTTTCATCATCACCCCTACCAACCCTGAAACTACCAGCACCACCACCATAACCTAACCTAACCTAACTATAACTACCAAAAGCATCACACTGGTACTACAAACAACTAGTGTAGAGCGATATATTTACTTATAAGGCCATTTTTCATCATTACCCCTACCAACCCTGCAACGACCAGCACCACCACCATAACCTAACCTAACCTAACTATAACTACCAAAAACATCACACTGGTTCTACAAACAACTAGTGTAGAGCGATATATTTAATTATACGGCCATTTTTCATCATTACCCCTACCAACCCTGCAACTACCAGCGCCACCACCATAACCTAACCTAACCTAAGTACAACTACCAAAAATATCACACTGGTACTACAAACAACTAGTGTAGAGCGATATATTTACTTATAAGGCCATTTTTCATCATTACCCCTACCAACCCTGCAAGTACCAGCACCACCACCATAACCTAACCTAACCTAACTATAACTACCAAAAACATCACATTGGTTCTACAAACAACTAGTGTAGAGCGATATATTTACTAATACGTGCATTTTTCATCATCACCCCTACCAACCCTGAAACTACCAGCACCACCACTACAACCTAACCTAACCTAACTATAACTACCAAAAACATCCCACTGGTTCTACAAACAACTGCATGTTCACGCGTAACTACAACACGCCAGTCGGTATACACGCCATCACTACCACCACCACCACCACCACAACCAACAACTTATATACGACCACAACAAAAGTATCACCAATTACAGCACGAGACACAGGTATTACAGGTAACACAGCACAGCCACAAGACCGTTCACGCCACCACAATACCTCCCTCAGGAACCCGCCTGATCACTCGCTCCCCGCCGCTGGCACTGAGAGCGGGTGCGAGGGTGACAGGGAAAGAAAGAAACGTGATTATTAGAGGTGCGCACGCCGTCCCCAGCCACCTCTGTCCCTTACCTCCTGTCTTGACGAGGTCTTTGGGTCGAATGTCCTGGAGCGTGAGTGCCGCTTAGTGTGTGAATGAGTGATGTTACCGCTGATGAGATGCCTCCACGCGCAGACTTTGTGGGGCGTGATGGATAGTTGCCATATTTCCCTGTTTCTCGGTTCAACACCCGCCAGCGGCACTTTCTCTGTCTCGAGACGGGCGCGTGGCGTGGCGTGAGGCGACTCAAAGAAACGCCGTGATTGTGGGACGCGTCAGAGGGCGATTATGCTTATTTTCCTCACTTACAAACAATTTTGAATAGCGGCGCGGGAGGTCAGGGGACACAACAACAGGGCCATATTTTAAGACACCATCGCTTTTCACATCAACTATTTCTATAGGTCAAAGAGGGGATCAATCGGGTTTTCATGAGTGTTTTTTAAGGTTCATGGCACAGAAGAAGGGTCAAACTACCACCAGGGTCAGAAAACTACCCCTGGAAAGGCCTACAGCTCCTACGAAAGCCATGTCAAATATGTGAACTTGGGCGACGAAATGTTTTAAAATACGAGACCTTCTCAAAATGTTTAAACTTCCGCCTCGGGTCAACACTGATTGCCCGGCTCTGACGTCACTCGGGGGTCATCAATCTTCAATCATGTCTCTTCCGCTAGAAATGATTTTCTGAAAATTGCACTCGCCTTGGAAAATACACAAGCGCACTGTCCCAACCCATGACCGTAACTCTGGCAACTTTTAGGGGGGTTAGAGGGCACCATTTACAGGTTCATGAGGTGGGGGAGGAGGGCGAACGAAGCGAGCATGCACAGGTGAGGGAGATTGTTTTAGAGAAATAAGTACTTTTAGGGGCATTTTGAGGTCAATATAGATGACATTGGGGTGCTATAGCCCCCCTCCCCCTACGGCCCTGCAGCCTTTCATCGCGTGCAGCAGCCTCAAGACAACTGACGATGGATGTGAAAATGAGTCGATTGTGGCTATAATACAGTCGCCTCGTAATGGTTGGTGTCCCCGATTGTGATGACGCATCTGAATCCATTACTGCTTATGATACGCTTCGAGCCTGTACTGTTGAACTCGCAGTAAGTCATGCTCCCGTTAGTCGCATTGGAGACCCCACAAGACCGGCGCAGTCATTATTATCCTTAACACTGAAGGTCTCACTTATCGCCATCTCGATCGGCGGACTGGTGTCTGTACCGTATCAGTATGGCTCCGCAGATATGTGGAAACAGGCTTCACTAGTCGTAAGCCTCGAAGCAGGGGTGCATACACTCATCAAATAAATACCTTCCTTCCTCGTTTACCGTATACTTAACCAAGCTGTCGCAATATGCATGTGGTATACGTGTTAATTTTGGCAAATATAATTTTATATACATAGGCGGAAACTTTTTTTTTTTTTTTTTGGTAGTTCGTTGGGGACATACCCCAATGGAGGAAGGCGAAGCATGCCGCGCAACCCCCCAGACGGCTGGTAGAGAGATACCCAATTCTTTCAAGGAGGAGGCCCAACAACGGGGCTGAGGGTGTCGGAAAGAGCCCGCCTCTCCACCCTCATGGTAACTGATAGGTCTCGAACCCACGCCTTAGCACCCCGCCGAAGCGCAAGGCAGAGACTACCACGGGAGCCCCCCAAGGCGGAAACGTAAAAATATAAAATAAAATAATAAATAACATATTTCAGGGACAGTAACTGACTCATAAAAAAATCTGGTGGTGTCACTTGTGCGCCGCCAGCGGTAACCTGCAGCTTCAGGACCACACATCAAAATTAAATGGTGTGTGTGTGTGTGTGTGTGTGTGTGTACAACTGGAGATTAAGTGTACATTTAGCACAAAGTTAGTCAGCTTGGGGAATTAATCATTGCAGACAAACTTTCAGAAATTTTCCTGATTTTCGTATTTCTTTGAAGGCAACTATTGGTCAGCCTGCAGTTCACACAAATTGAGCTGAAGTTCTGGCAACAGTCTCTACATCACCTTCCATTAAGTTACATAAAAGGATTGTTTCAATTCTTCAAAATTTCTAAATCTTTCGTCAACCTCTGGATAAAGGTTCAATTTTACTGACAAAACATGGAATATCTGACTCAATATTTTCTGCATTGAGTTGACAACAAGCAAGCAAAGTGTGCAGGACCTTCTTCCTTGACACACTGAACAGCTGCAGCTTCTTGCTGGAGGCTTTGCTGTGTTCAGCAAATGAGAAATACTTTGTGCTTGCCTTGCAAACTCAACTTCAGGACATTCAAGTGTGCTGTACAACATTACATTAAAATCACTTCAAATAAATCTGTAATGAAACAGCATTGAGTTTCCTTCAAAATGGCCTCGTTAAACAAGGTGCCTTATGTGGAGCTGTACCCCGGCAAATACGGTACTTTAGTGCAGAAACGGGACCAAAATGATGTATTTTTCCATAAGATGTTGGCCACTTGTTTAACACTTGCTGTTGTAGCAGGAGTAAACATCAACAACTATTTATATCAGTTCTACATTTATGATGCATGATGCATGCGTGGATGTCACAGGGTGCCGTGAAAGACAGTCATTACAGACCAGCATCCATCACATTCTGTGCTGGGACGTGTCAAATGAACTGTTCTCTTAAATATTTTTATTTTTTTGTATTCTATGCAATTATATATATTTTTGAAACAATGAAACATATTAAGTTAAGATTAAAATAATGCTGAAAAAATTGCTTTTGATATTTAGAAATGGTGACCATTGGTGCAGATTACACAGGTGCTGTGTGCTGTCTGAGTGGCAGAAACTGCAGACTTTACTTGTAGTAAAGTATGTTTGTGTGTGTTCTCTTACGGTGGTGGTAATAGTGGTGGTGTAGAGAGGTAGTATAATGGATGTCCAGTGTCCCAGTCCTCATTTACAACATAACCAAAGGTCTTTCCCTGGAGTCTGCAGCACCTGATACAATCATTGCTATCATAGTTATTTTTGGTTTGACTGGGCCACAACCATCCTGGAGGTGACACTGATGACTCTTCTAAGTATGCGTTATCACGTCTATCAATATTATTGGTGAGTACAGGGAGTAGGCAGCCAGACGCATGCCACTCCTGTTGAGATAATTATATATGGGACACAATTGGGTGTTGCATGCCTGTCCAAGACCCTCCTGAGTCCTCACCTTCCATCTAATTATTGTCTCACTGAATACCAGGGCAGATTACCATGCTCATTAAAGTCACTCACTCACTTTCCACACCGAACTACATGCACAAGATACACACACCATTTCCTCAAAATAGTTTCAAAATTACTACTAAATTATGGTGAAGAATGATCAACCAGCCACTCAGGAGAGGTCTGGGGAGAGGTCTGAAAATTTCCCAAAGTCACATCCCATTTTTGGTGATGACCCAGAGAGGTGCCTTGATAGCTCCTCCAACTTGATCTTCCTTAACTTCTGCAACATTCCAGGTCTTCGTGTTAATTTCCATTCTGTGGAACACCTCACCTCACCTCTTCCTAACTAGAACACACGTTTCTGAGGCTGCTGGCAATAATTTCTGTTGTTACCTCTTCTTTTCTCCTCCCTAAAATTTAGTCAAACGCTGGATGCTTCATCTATGTATGCAATGATATTACACACTCTTGGACCCACGTCTTCGATTCTTCAGAATTTTCAACCACCTAACCAAGACTTGGTGTTATTCTATCCCTATCAATGATGTTTTTGTCATGCGTTGACAGTGCAAAGACTTGAAACACGTTTTTCTCAGAACTTACTCGTGGCAAGTTATGCCTCAAGACATGATATCCGCCCGGCTGTAGCGAAGGGGTAAAGGTTTTTCACCTCATCAGTTTCCCTTCTCTCACTGACTCTTCCACCTCTTACAAAATCCACTGCAATATTGCCTCTCTACCTTTTTCTGATATTTTCATGCAAACTACTCTCCTGAACTTTCTAAGTCTAAGCCTCCACCACTCTTGTGGCCTCCCAGTACACAACTTTCAGCTCCAGCCCACGCCTATGCTGTCCAAGTCCTTTATGCAAGTTAACCAGCATCTTTATTTCTTCTTCCCTTTTGCTGGTTAACCCTGAAACAGCCTTCCTTCATCTGTGTTTCCACTTTCCCACAACATGATCACTTTCAAGAGAGGAGCCTCGAGACACCTCTCCAACCCTCCCTTTAATCTTATACTTGGATCATCTCCTATTTTTCACTCTTGGATTTGGGGAGACAGTGACTGGGTGGTCATCATGCTGCTGCCAAGTCCTCGAGAACTCAGGTTTTCATCTCACCTGCTGATACAAGCTGGCAATCTTTTGTCATTGCTGAGTGGCTAAGACTATCCACACGGTGTCCTGAAGACCACCTAGCAACCTGGACTCTTGATTAACTCTCTAAGAGGGCAAAAAATGAGCTCCGGAACGGCAGCATGAGCCAAGGCAAGATGGGGTCACTGTAAAACACTCGCCTGGACCATAATGGGCTGGCCAACCAACAAGCTCCACCCCAAAAAGTTTCAGGGAAAAAAAAAAAAAGTATTCCTGCAGTTTTTACCCAACAGCCTTTATTGCCCTTGACTGTCTCCTCTGGTGTTGAGTGGTTATGCTTATAAATATATTTCACTGTTTGGCCTCAACACATCCTACATCCCTCCCTCTCCCAGCCAGGCAGTGGCTGCCAAATTGAAAACCATCACACGTCTAAAGTGATGACAAATAACTTATTGGAGTTTTTGCTAAGAACAACATGTTAAATGATATCTGTACTGTTTTTGTACTGTATTCTTAATCCCCAAGGAAGTTAAAACACTGTGTTTTTGCATATCGTTACAGCTTCACCAAAGTGACCTATTTTCCCAATGGTGTTCACTTCAGCAGTCACATGTTTCAACTCACCACAGTGTTTTGTGGGAGCGTAACCACAAGGCTGACAGGGATGTGCAGTGATTCTGTAAACTGAAGGCTCTCTATCTTTAACTACTTTAGAGAAGGTCTTCACATGAATACTCTTTTCATTCACATGACATTTAATCAAATACATTTTTCAAACATTTCAACATGTCAACTTCACTGCATTAAAACAACAGGAAGTCTTGTTTTCTGAAGAAAAGCTTGCAAGTATTCCCTGAATGGACAAAAAGACTTAATAATAAATAAGTGAAATGATCTCACACCCTTCATGATATCCTAACTCCCAGAAATGGTGAATGAAAACAAAGTCTTGGCTTTGGTTTAAAGATTAAACTAGGAAAAAAAAAATAATGTAAATATAATAATGACATGAAATACTTCTTATGAACTAGCAACATGACTCAGCACACACTGACTGCTTCATATCACAGTTATCAGTGCATGACCTCCTAACAGTAACAATGAAATAAGAAGTTCTAAACAGCTATAAAAAGATAAACTTATCATACTAATAGGCACAAAGCTTAGTGGCCATCACTTAGGCATAGGACAAAGATCTGGTGGGCATCCCTCCAAGTGTTGGCTCAGTATTCCTGGGACTGGCTAGTCTGTTTTGGGTTGGTGGATGCCTTCTGGGGGAGGAGGACTGCCTGTATGTTGGGAAGCACGCCTCCCTGTGGGGGGGATAAGGTTACTTACTAGAAGTTAGAGCTGGGCAGGTGCCACAACTATCACCTAATGGCATTGGTAGTGTCACCAAAAGTTTCAGTACTGGAACTACTAGGTTAAGTGAGGGAGCAATGAGGTGTCACCAGAAGGCTGTTACAGAACCGCTGGGCTAACAGTGTTGTACAAAATCCCTAAGCTTCAAAATGTGTCCCAGCACATATTACAAGCAGCAATATGGAACTTCCTGTCTATAAAACCTCCACACAAGCAAATAAACCTAAATCTGTGAAATAGGGCAGTGAGACGGCTAGCATAGATCTGCGTGCCCAAAGGCTTCCCACACTGACCTGATTCCTCTCTCATTTTTCTTGGTTCCCAGCATCACTGCAGACCCAATACACACTAAATGGAACTTAAAATACCTCTTCTTTATATAAATCCCTACAGGGGTTAATGAATAATGATCAAGCTAAACTCAAATCAACAAGTAGAGTTTGGATTACACAAATGTTGGTTAATTTTTGGCTCTATTGTACAGGTCTAGTTTTTATTTGCCATTGTAAAAGTTCTTATTGTTCTTTGTTGCTTGCAGTGAATAATTTTGCCCTTTTGTTGGTTGTAGTATATCAGGGTAGCAACGGTTAGGGAGCAATTTGGGGGATTTTGCACAACACCAGCCTGCCTGCCAGGCACTGTATCATATTTCTGAAATACTATTCACTGTCATTTTATAGTTATATACATGCTTCAACTTTGTCCCCCCCCTCGTGACCTCTCTTTCGGCCACTCCTCTGCACTCTTTTTAGGAGCAGTAGGTAGCAGGCTTTTTTCTCTCATTATTTTCTTTTTTCTTATGCCCTTGAACTGTCTCCTTTGCTTGGACCAGAAAAATTCACGATTGTGGAGCACGTGACGCACCGCCTCCACACAAGCCAGCACGGTCTAAAGAGAAAGTCAGTCAGAGGACTTTGAATGTTATTCACAGGCAGCTAGTGGCTGAAACGCACAGTAAGAAACTATTTGAAGCGGGATTTGAAGTACAGGAGTTGCAGGGCTATGCCTAAACCATGGATAACTCATGCTCACTGTGTTAAAGACTAGCATTTGCTGCTCAACATAAAGACTGGGGCCTTGATGAGTGGCAGGTGTTAGGGTCTGATGAGGCAAGATTTGAGTGACTGATAATCAGAGGAAGAGTTTACCACCACAGCGGCCGCAACCCTTGCAACCCCCACTACACCAGATGCTGTCAAACACCCTGACTCACTCATGGTTTGGGGTTGCTTTACTTATCATGGTGTTGGCAAACTTGTGTTTTTACCCAAGAAAACTACCACGAGCCAGTACAACTACTTTGAACTTGTCCTGGATGAACTTGATGCCTGTATAACCCAGTGTGAAGCTGAAGTTTTCCTGCAGGATGGGGCACCACGTCACACTGCCAGGATAGCAAGGAACTGCTTTGAGTTTGTGACGTGAAGCAGCTAACACCATGGCCAGGAAACTCACCAGATCTTAATCCAATCAGAAACCCTGGGCAATAATCAAACGTCGGCTACATGACCAGGACACATCTTATATATTCCACGCCTCAAAAATGCCCTTCAAGAGATTTTGGACAACACTGACCTTGAATAACCACAAAATCTAGCTGCTTCTCTTCCAAAACGCATTCACATGGTACAGCAGAATCAAGGGTACTCAGTTTGTTATTAATTTAGGTAAATACCCACTTCAATACCATATTCACCCTCATTTCCCAAGCACAGCACACCCTCACTGCATTGGCACCATCAACCACTGCCAGCCATTATAATCATATATGTATATAAGGTAGAAGAAATGTGATCTACTTGTACAGGACAAGCATGGTCTGTTTGTATAGTTCTGGTCCTGTGGTGATCCTGTACTGGTCCCATAGCAGATCAGGCACCAGTGAATGGTTGCCTTTTCTTACAAGACAAATATTCAAAAGCACAAAAAATAAATTTAATGATGAAGTTCAATAAGCATAATTCTTTTCTGAAAGCACAGGAACATGCCTGAGTCTATTTTCATATTAGTATGATCCAAATTTGACTATATATTGATTAAAGTCCTTCTTCTGTTGCTCTGTACCTATGTCCTGATTATTTTAACTTGTCAGATCTGATTAAACTATCAGTGATTTTCTACTGATGATTTCCAAGTGGAAACTCACCTTGGGTAACATAACAACACTCAACCAAGGCTTTACTTCACATTGGCAAAGTTTATTACAAGAAAGTATCCTCGTAAAAATGAAAAAAATAATCACTGTAAATAAAATAAATTATTAAAGCAAAAAAATCATAAAAAAAGAAAAAAGAAAAAACAATTTAAATCAAATATTTTTTTATCCAAAAAATTTTTTTTTATATAATTTCTGCCTGTCTCCTTGGAAAAGAATTTATTTTATGCGTACCTATTGGTGAAGGTCTCACTAACACATACTCTAAGGTAGATGAAGCAGCTCAGAGGCATACTAAAATCTTTAAAGGCCTATGAAGCATTGCCCCCACAAAGAAAAAACAGTACAGGAGGTTCATGTTATTCATTTCTAATATCAAGAAAACACAATGAATAATGATTTGAAGAACAAAACACCATTTTGCAGAATACTATATAATTCAGACCTGAGCAGTCTATTTCCATTCAGACCTGAGCAGTCTATTTCCATTCAGACCTGAGCAGTCTATTTCCATTCAGACCTGAGCAGTCTATTTCCATTCAGACCTGAGCAGTCTATTTCCATTCAGACCTGAGCAGTCTTTGACACAGGCCATGACAGTGCCAGCGTGAACTTGCTGACGGAATGGCACTGTGCTTTGGCTGGCAAGACGCACGACAAACAGGGCAACATATACTGCTTGGCCATCCTGAGGCCCCGCTTGTTTATAAACTAACCACCTCACTGTTAACTAACGGATAGTAACCTATCACCGCTAAAATAGTAACCTGTCATTACTGAAATTTTGTTGCAGTGATGAAAGAAAGGGCAAGTTTTTCTTTTCTTATCAAAAAATATTTCCATTGAAAAAGCAAAATGATGAATAACATACGCCATGTATTTGAAAAGCATCAATTGTGGTAAACAGTGTCATCACCCTAAATACCACCTGTGTTAATCTCTAAAGAATCAGCTTGCCCACCAAAACACTGCAGACTGGTAGACACATGCAGCAATGCACCCCAGGCATATACTTTGTCAAATGATTATGATGATGATGGCATTGTTCATGATAATAAGAATGATAGTTAACATAAGAACATAAGAACGCAGGAGTCTGCAAGAGGCCGGTAGGCCTGTACGAGGCAGCTCCTTTGAGCCTAAGCTCCCGTGTATCTAACCCCACCTAATATCGCTGTCCATGAATTTATCTAGTCTATTTTTGAATGTGACAATTGTATTGGCACTCACCACATGACTGCTAAGCCTATTCCACTCATCCACCACCCTGTTAGTAAACCAATTTTTGCCTATGTCCCTGTTGAATCTGAATTTATCCAGTTTAAACCCGTTACTTCGTGTCCTACCCGGTTCTCTTACCAACAAAACCTTATGAATGTCTCCCTTATTAAAGCCCTTCATCCATTTATAAACCTCGATCATGATAGTTACTTCCATCATAGCACCACACCTACCTGAGCTATGGTGACGTCACTCAGAAGTTTGTTGAGTTCCTCGTCATTGCGGATGGCCAGCTGCACATGGCGAGGAATTATGCGCGATTTCTTGTTGTCCCGCGCAGCATTACCTGGAGACATACATTGGATGAACAGAAGGGAAAATTTAGCATTCAGTGGTTCTAAAATATATGCACAGTAATACCTTGGTTCACGAGTGCTTTACTTTATGAGTGTTTGGATTTACGAGCAAAAAAAATGTCACTATTTCCTTTATTTAATCATCAGTGTGTGTGTGTGTGTGTGTGTGTGTGTGTGTGTGTGTGTGTGTGTGTGTGTAATTCACCAAGGTCTGTCAAGGTGCTAGTCAGAGAGCCAGCCAGTACCCTTCCCAAATGAACTTGGAGCTTACAAGTGATAGATCTTTGGGTACAGTGGGAACTTCACACCCAAACACAGCTGGGAGGCAGGACACAGCCCTCTCCTGACACAGTAGTCTACCCATTCACTGCTGGATGGACAGGAGACAGATTATAGGAGACTCCTCATTTGTCTCTACTCTGTTTGGGAGCTGACCCCAAAACATCTTGCTTGTGAGGCGAGCATGGTAACCACTGCACTACAGATCTCCATATATGTGTGTGTGTGTGTGTGTGTGTGTGTGTGTGTGTGTGTGTGTGTCATGGGAGGGCACTTTCTTGCCAGATCTACCAGTATCAAATTCCCAAACTCTTCACTACATCCTATCGTCAACAGAAATGAACTATAATACAATATCAATATATATTAACCAAGCTGACTTTCAATACAGCATGGTCAATGGGGCAACAAGGGCAGTGACTGCATGAGCCAATAAGATGAAGCATGACCTGAACTGACCTGCCAGCTCCAGGACCTCAGCAGCCAGGTACTCCAGCACAGCCGCCAGGTACACAGATGCTCCAGTGCCAATCCGTTCTGCATAGTTTCCTTTCCGTAGGAGCCTGTGAATTCTACCCACTGGGAACTGCAAGCCAGCTCGGTTAGATCGTGACTTCTTCTTCCCAGTTGACTTTCCTGAAATTGTTGACTGTTAGGCCTCTCCTTCCATTCCATATGAAAATTGGAAGCCAAACATGTGGTCGTGTTTCCTTCACCGTTTGTATTAATCAACAGTTCAGCAATTAGATTTAGCACATTAGTCTGTGAATTACTGAAGTTAATTAACAGATATTAACTCATCAAACTATTCATCGGTCTTTTTGTAGAAGTCTGCAGTCACCATTAGTCTTTACTGCTCTAAACAGTAAACTATCGTCGGCAAAGTCTAGTGGAAGAGTTAGGCACCGAGAGTGGAAGATCATTAATGTACAGGAGGAATAGAAGAGGACCTAGAGCAGTGCCTTGTGGGACACCTGAAGAAACAGGGACAGTGCCAGATGAAGAGCCGTCAAGGTGAGTCCTGTTAGTAATAAATGCAGTGATCCAGTGAAAAATAGATCTGGAAATACAATAGCATTTCAATTTTAATGTCAGTCCCTTGTGTGGGACTTTGTTGAAGGCTTTGGCAAAGTCAAACAACAGTGTAAATTTGTTTAATGTCACAATGGTCTCATATTTACGCATAGCTACCGTAGGGTTTTGAGAGTGAGGAATGAATGTTTGACCTCATATATAATCTACTTCCCAGACTCATACTTAGGCATAGAGTGGTTAGTATGAGAAATGAGTGTTTTACCTCCTCATATTTAGGCATAGCTACTGTAGGGTTATTAAGAGTGAGGAATGAATGTTTGACCTCATATATAATCTACTTCCCAGACTCATACTTAGGCATAGAGTGATTAGTATGAGAAATGAGTGTTTTACCTCCTCATATTTACGCATAGCTACCGTAGTGTTATTAAGAGTGAGAAATGAATGTTTGACCTCATATATAATCTACTTTCCAGACTCATACTTAGGCATAGTGATTAGTATGAGAAATGAGTGTTTTACCTCCACTCATATTTACACATAGCTACTGTAGGGTTATTAAGAGTGAGGAATGAATGCTTGACCTCATATATAATCTACTTCCCAGACTCATACTTAGGCATAGAGTGATTAGTATGAGAAATGAGTGTTTTACCTCCACTCATATTTACGCATAGCTACCGTAGGGTTTTGAGAGTGAGGAATGAATGTTTGACCTCATATATAATCTACTTCCCAGACTCATACTTAAGCATAGAGTGATTAGTATGAGAAATGAGTGTTTTACCTCCACTCATATTTATGCATAGCTACTGTAGGGTTATTAAGAGTGAGGAATGAATGTTTGATCTCATATATAATCTACTTCCCAGACTCATACTTAGGCATAGAGTGATTAGTATGAGAAATGAGTGTTTTACCTCCACTCATATTTACGCAAAGCTACTGTAGGGTTATTAAGAGTGAGGAATGAATGTTTGACCTCATATATAATCTACTTCCCAGACTCATACTTAGGCATAGAGTGATTAGTATGAGAAATGAGTGTTTTACCTCCACTCATATTTATGCATAGGGTCATTAGTGTGCCAAATGAATGTCTGACCTCATACTGTACTTTCCTGACTCATACTTAGACATAGAGTGATTAGTATGAGAAATGAGTGTTTTACCTCCACTCATATTTACGCATAGCTACTGTAGGGTTATTAAGAGTGAGAAATGAATGTTTGACCTCATATATAATCTACTTCCCAGACTCATACTTAGGCATAGAGTGATTAGTATGAGAAATGAGTGTTTTACTTCCACTCATATTTACACATAGCTACCGTAGGGTTATTAAGAGTGAGGAATGAATGTTTGACCTCATATATAATCTACTTTCCAGACTCATACTTAGGCATAGGCCATAGAGTGATTAGTATGAGAAATGAGTGTTTTACTTCCACTCATATTTACGCATAGCTACCGTAGGGTTTTGAGAGTGAGAAATGAATGTTTGACCTCATATATAATCTACTTCCCAGACTCATACTTAGGCATAGAGTGATTAGTATGAGAAATGAGTGTTTTACCTCCACTCATATTTACGCATAGCTACTGTAGGGTTATTAAGAGTGAGGAATGAATGTTTGACCTCATATATAATCTACTTCCCAGACTCATACTTAGGCATAGAGTGATTAGTATGAGAAATGAGTGTTTTACCTCCACTCATATTTAAGCATAGCTACCGTAGGGTTATTAAGAGTGAGGAATGAATGTTTGACCTCATATATAATCTACTTCCCAGACTCATACTTAGGCAGAGTGATTAGTATGAGAAATGAGTGTTTTACCTCCTCATATTTAGGCATAGCTACCGTAGGGTTATTAAGAGTGAGGAATGAATGTTTGACCTCATATATAATCTACTTCCCACTCATACTTAGGCATAGAGTGATTAGTATGAGAAATGAGTGTTTTACTTCCACTCATATTTACGCATAGCTACTGTAGGGTTATTAAGAGTGAGGAATGAATGTTTGACCTCATATATAATCTACTTCCCAGACTCATACTTAGGCATAGAGTGATTAGTATGAGAAATGAGTGTTTTACCTCCTCATATTTAGGCATAGCTACCGTAGGGTTATTAAGAGTGAGAATTGAATGTTTGACCTCATATATAATCTACTTCCCAGACTCATACTTAGGCATAGAGTGATTAGTATGAGAAATGAGTGTTTTACCTCCACTCATATTTACGCATAGCTACTGTAGGGTTATTAAGAGTGAGGAATGAATGCTTGACCTCATATATAATCTACTTCCCAGACTCATACTTAGGCATAGAGTGATTAGTGTGAGAAAATGCCACGTGTACAATATATATAAGAGTGACCAACCCTCTTCTCCATACCCCAACGTGGCGCCAAACCCAAAATTCCTTCCCTTTCCCTCAACTTCTCCTCCTGGTCACCCCACATCCCTGCATTTCCAGCCTCATACTATTCTGATAACTCCACAAAGGCCTAGTGTGAGGAAATAACGGAATTAACATGTACACGTGACGAACATTACGAGGATTTCAAATTGGCGCCAAAATCCTGGAGTCCATCCCTTCTTATGGCCCTTCCCGCCCTCACCGCCCCATTACCGCCTTTCCTCCACGCCCCCACGCCCAATACTCACCTCTGCCGGACATCTTCAGCGGGGATATAAGGCAAAAGGGTGATAATTAAGGTCCGCGGTGCTTCAGGACAGCCCGACACGTCCACCTCCTCCTGTCCTCTCCTCCCTCCTTCCTTCCTCCAGTCCCTGCCAGATGTTCGAGCTGCCATATTATCGTACTCTGCGTATTATATATTCCCCGGTTTCTGCCTGATATCTGCCACAAAAACATCAGTAATTAACGTTTTGATTAACAATTTTATCCGGATATTGTTAGTCGTGCGAGTGTGACAGTTTTGGGTTAAAAAAACGATAAGTATGATCTATTATATTCCCCGGTTTCTGCCTGATATCTGCCACAAAAGGATCAGTAGTGAACGTTTTGATTAACAATTTTATCCGGATATTGTTAGTCGTGCGAGTGTGACAGTTTTGGGGTTAAAAAAACAATAAGTATGATGTTCTTAGTACGACAATCTGGTGACCCTGCTTGCCATCAGCGTTATCAGATTATCTTAACCGCATAAATAGTGGTTATCAATTAAAGTTATTGTTATATTCGTTAACTATTGACGTTTTAATGCAAAAATCACGTTCCAGAAACAGGAAAATGTGATAAATATGACTTTGTTTAATACATATCTGGTAACGATAGCTCCTTGCCATGCCGACCACAGGATTGTCGTACACAGGTCAAAGTTTAATTTCTTGCATGATTGATAGATTGATTAATTGATTGATTGATTGATTGATTGATTGATTGTTTATTATTGCAAGTAAACAACACAGGAGAAGGGAGGAGCATGCCATCCCAACCCCCAGGCAGTACAAAGTTATCATATACAAGTAATTAAGGAGACATGCGTGAGATGATTTAAAAGTCTGTGGGAATTAAGAAGAAAAAGTTATCGTATTCAACTAATTAAGGAGACATGCGTGAGATGATTTAAAAGTCTGTGGGAATTAAGAAGAAAAAGTTATCGTATTCAACTAATTAAGGAGACATGCGTGAGATGATTTAAAAGTCTGTGGGAATTAAGAAGAAAAAGTTATCGTATACAAGTAATTAAGGAGACATGCGTGAGATGATTTAAAAGTCTGTGGGAATTAAGAAGAAAAAGTTATCGTATTCAACATGCATGAGATGATTTAAAAGTCTGTGGGAATTAAGAAGAAAAAGTTATCGTATACAAGTAATTAAGGAGACATGCGTGAGACGATTTAAAAGTCTGTGGGAATTAAGAAGAAAAAGTTATCGTATTCAACATGCATGAGATGATTTAAAAGTCTGTGGGAATTAAGAAGAAAAAGTTATCGTATACAACTAATAAGGAGACATGCGTGAGATGATTTAAAAGTCTGTGGGAATTAAGAAGAACAAGTTATCGTATACAACTAATTAAGGAGACATGCGTGAGATGATTTAAAAGTCTGTGGGAATTAAGAAGAACAAGTTATCGTATGCAAGTAATTAAGGAGACATGCGTGAGATGATTTAAAAGTCTTTGGGAATTAAGAAGAAAAAGTTATCACATACAACTAAGGAGATCGACATGCGTGAGATGATTTAAAAGTCTTTGTGGGAAGAAGAAGAAAAAGTTATCATATACAACTAAGGAGATCGACATGCGTGAGATGATTTAAAAGTCTTTGTGGGAAGAAAAAAAGCTATCATATTTAATTGGCTGCAGAAGAGGAAGGGAGGAAAAAGTGAAAACATATATGAGACAAAAAGAAGTAAGGCTGTTCTAAGAGGTGATGGATCTTATATATATGGCTTCTCGTGTGTATAGGTGTAGGGAAATATTATACATGATACTATTTTTTTACAGCAGAGGAAACAGCTCAAAAACAAAATAAAAGGAACATAAAGACCGCTCAACACTGTTC
Organism: Eriocheir sinensis; assembly: GCF_024679095.1. NCBI lineage: Eukaryota > Metazoa > Arthropoda > Malacostraca > Decapoda > Varunidae > Eriocheir > Eriocheir sinensis. The sequence continues at coordinate 26,967,816 of NC_066514.1, forward strand.
CCATGATAGCAATTAGAGAGTTCATTGCTATAAGTTCATTGCTGTACTTTAAGTTCATTGCTATAAGTTCATTGCTGTAAATTCATTGTTATAAGTTCATTGCTATAAGTTCATTGCTGTACCCTATAAGTTCATTGCTGTAAGTTCATATTGCTGAAAGATGATTGCTGTAAGTTCATTGCTATAAGTTCATTGCTGTACCCTATAAGTTCATTGCTGTAAGTTCATATTGCTGAAAGATAATTGCTGTAAGTTCATTGCTATAAGTTCATTGCTGTACCCTATAAGTTCATTGCTGTACCCTATAAGTTCATTGCTGTACCCTATAAGTTCATTGCTGTAAGTTCATATTGCTATAAGCTCATTGCTGTAAGTTCATTGCTATAAGTTCATATTGCTGTACCTTAAGTTCATTGCTGTAAGTTCATATTGCTGAAAGATAATTGCTGTAAGTTCATTGCTATAAGTTCATTGCTGTAACTTAATTTATCCATTGCTGTAATTAAGTTCATTGCTGTACTTTAAGTTCATTGTTATAAGTTCATTGCTGTAAATTCATTGTTATAAGTTCATTGCTATAAGTTCATTGCTGTACCCTATAAGTTCATTGCTGTAAGTTCATATTGCTGAAAGATAATTGCTATAAGTGAATCATTGCTATAAGTTCATTGCTGTACGTAACTTAATTTATCCATTGCTGTAATTAAGTTCATTGCTGTAAATTCATTAATTGCTATAAGTGAATCATTGCTATAAGTTCATTGATATATAAATTCATCGCTGTACTTTAAGTTCATTGTTATAATTAAGTTCATTGCTGTACATTCATATATTAACTTAATTATAACAATACAGCGATGAACTTATATATCAGTGAACTTATTGCAATGATTCACTTATAGCAATTAGTGAATTAACAGCAATGAACTTACAACAACTTATAGCAATATTAATTGAACTTACAGCAATGAGCTTAAAGCAATATATGAACTTACAGCAATGAACTTAAAGCAATATATGAACTTACAGCAATGAACTTAAAGCAATATATGAACTTACAGCAATGAACTTACTGCAATATATGAACTTACAGCAATGAACTTACAGCAATATATGAACTTACAGCAATGAGCTTACTGCAATATATGAACTTACAGCAATGAACTTAAAGCAATATATGAACTTACAGCAATGAACTTACACCAATGAACTCAAGATATAGCAATATGAACTTACAATTCATTGCTATATATAGGTTCACTTCTATATAAGGTCATCGCTATAAGTTCTGGGTCAAGGTTACCGTTGCCAAATTATCGTACCCAGAGCATAGTATTTACCGGCTTCTAACGCATAACTATTGCCAAGAAGCATCAGGAATTAACTATTTTAACGATAACTATGAATGAATCTCGTTATTGGGGCCCAGGAGACAATTTTGGCGTCAGAAATCAGTAAAAATAGGAAGCTGAGTACGAGAATCTGGTAACATTGGTCAAGGTTGAGGCGGAGGGAAGGAAGGACGAGGTGGCAACACTGCAGGAGGGACAGTCACAACAACACTGGCCGAGACGTGACGTGAGTGACTTTTTGTCCATTAATTTAACTCTGGAGGAATTAATTAAGCTCTAGAACCACCCTGGACGTGCATGCAGACTGATATTACTTAAGGGAGGGAGGAGAAGCATTGGGAAGGGCTGTGAGAACTCCTTATGTCACCCTCCATTGGGGCCTCGTATCAGAACCACTCACAAAACATTATTAATTATTTCTTTATTATTTTTGGCTCATATATTAAGTTTGCAGACTGATATTACTCAAGGGAGGGAGGAGAAGCTTTGGGAAGGACTGTGAGAACTCCTTATGTCACCCTCCATTGGGGCCTCGTATCAGAACCACTCACAAAACATTACTAATTATTTCTTTATTATTTTTGGCTCATATAGTAAGTTAGCAGACTGATATTACTCAAGGGAGGGAGGAGAAGCATTGGGAAGGGCTGTGAGAACTCCTTATGTCACCCTCCATTGGGGCCTCGTATCAGAACCACTCACAAAACATTATTAATTATTTCTTTATTATTTTTGGCTCATATAGTAAGTTAGCAGACTGATATTACTCAAGGGAGGGAGGAGAAGCATTGGGAAGGGCTGTGAGAACTCCTTATGTCACCCTCCATTGGGGCCTCGTATCAGAACCACTCACAAAACATTATTAATTATTTCTTTATTATTTTTGGCTCATATATTAAGTTTGCAGACTGATATTACTCAAGGGAGGGAGGTGAAGCTTTGGGAAGGGCTGTGAGAACTCCTTAAGTCACCCTCCATTGGGGCCTCGTATCAAAACCACTCACAAAACTTCATTAATTACTTCCTGTATATTATTTTTGGCTCATATATCAAGTTTGCAGACAATTATTACTCAAGGGAGGGAGGAGAAGCATTGGGAAGGGCTGTGAGAACTCCTTAAGTCACCCTCCATTGGGCCTCGTACCAGAACCACTCACAAAACTTCATTAATTATTTCCTGTATATCATTTTTGGCTCATATATCAAGTTAGCAGACAATTATTACTCAAGGGAGGGAGGAGAAGCATAGGAAGGGCTGCGGGAACTCCTTACATCACCCTCCATTGGGGCCTTGCACCTAAACCTCTCACAAAACATTGGGGAATTTCTAAAGTGTCTGATATTGCATTTAAAACTAACCTAAGCATTATATATTGTATAGTTTGTATGTTATTTCAGACTTACACCCGTCTCTGACTCGTACTTAACCCAGACAGAAAAACATTAATTGTTTCGTAAATATGGAGAGTTGCTACGCGCCTCTAATTTTGCCTCCATGAATGTGTGTGTGTGTGTGTGTGTGTGTGTGTGTGTGTGTGTGTGTGTGTGTGTGTGTGTGTGTCAGTACCAACACTCACAAACACTTGGCTATTTTCCATTACATTTACGTCCTGGATTGATGCATAAGACGTTTTTGTGGAGTAAATACATTCTTTATTTGAATGGGAACCACAAGGAGGAAAATATTTCATCAGGTGGACTGAAAAAGCCACAGTAACCAAAGGACGGGAGATCAGACAGAGGGAGGAGGGTCAGGTGCTAGCAGACGCCATTGTAGTTTCCGGGCATGATTTATTCAAAAACTATTCTCAGTTGGTCCCCGTGGATTTCTGACCCTCTGACCTTGTCCGTTATATTCGAAATACATTAAAAGCGGGTCCATTGCACTGAGGGTTTACTGTACTATTGGCAGTATCCATTCTGAATTATTGTTCCATGCTGTGAACACCTGAGTCTAAGTGTTCACTGCTGGGTGGACAAGGGGCACAGATTAAAGGAAACTGCCCAGCCATGTGTGGAACCTCTCAGTTGTGAGGCAAGCATGCTAACCACTGCACTATGGAGTGTGTGTGTGTGTGTGAGAGAGAGCGTGCTTGTTTCCATGCATGTGTGAGTGCATACGTGTGTGTGTGTGTGTGTGTGTGTGTACTATTCAGATTTCCTCACATGTTTTTATACGCCTCTGTGGTCTAGTGGTCAGCATGCCTGGCTTCTACTCCATGGGCCTGGGTTCGAATCCCGGCCTGGGCAGTCGGCGTGCAGCTCACCCAGCTGTTCATCCTCCCTCTCGGGCTGGTCGATAAATGGGTACCTGGGGAAGGTAACCTGGATGTCACACTGGCCTTGTGTTCCGGGGTAATGGGCTCCCTCCCACCACAGGCTCAAGGGCCAATGTTACGGAGATGAGCACCGAGGCCATGCGCTGTTACGGCATATGCCCCCAATTTTACCTTTCCCTTCATATGTTTACATTTGTGCATTAAAGTACTTGAAGCCAGTATCTTTTGTCAGTAATCTTTGAGAATCTAATTTTCTACTCAGGAATTAAGTTTTCAATGTGTTGTATTGTTTGAGTAAATACACAAGCAGCAGTATCAATTGAAGTTTCATTGACCTTTGCCACTTCTTTCCAGCAGACTGAACTGCAAAGCGGCGTCTTGCAAACCAATCCAAACTGTGCATCTTGGGAATCATTGACGGAAGGGTTTTGTCATTCTACGCGCAAGAAGCTCAAAGAAATCTTAACCCAGACCCAAGCCACCACAGACTTGCTTGAATTTCCTCTTCATTTGGGTTGCTTGAGTAGTGACAAGATGGTGTGCATCCCCTGCATTGTGGTGCCAGTGCTGCTCTTCATCTGGCATCGCTTCCTGCAGCCTATGTTCCTCACTTTTTGGAACCCCTGGAAGAAGGTGACGGGCCAGGAAGGGAAAGAGAAAGATGGGAAGGAAGCTGCCTGCCCAGCATCAAATGGAACAGCAGTGAGCAATGGAGGACCAGCATGCCCATTCTCAGGAAAAAAGGCTGACAGCTCTTCAGAAGGAACTAAGCAAGACAAGAAGAATGACTAACTGAGAGAGAGAGAGAGAGAGAGAGAGAGAGAGAGAGAGAGAGAGAGAGAGTGAGAGTGTGAGAGTATGGGGTATTTTAGAATTAGAATGATAGTCATATATATATATCTATATGTAACATCAAAATTATATAGACACACGAACACACACACACACACACACACACACACACACACACACACACACACACACACACAAAGAATGTCTGTGATTGTCTGATAAGATTGGATGGCAGCAAAGATGAAGATAGAACATAAGTTTTAAAATTCTGAACGTTCCAACTATGCTCACACACACACACACACACACACACACACACACACACACACACATGTACATTCAATCTCCATTTCCATGATTGTTTTGTACAGTGTTTGCCTCATCAAATATAAACATTAAAAGTAGTGGTCCAAGTTTCATTAGATATCATACTATGTACTGGGATCTTATAACTCCATTGTATGAAAAATATTATCTGTTTTGTTTGGCATTAATAAATTAAATGAAAGTTACCCAAATTTAGAATCATGGAGTTTATAGGGACTGTAGTGCAGGAAAAAAATAGGAGGTAAAGGTTGAATTACTGAACACCGTGATTGTGTCTGGTTATCCTCATTTTACATAGTGGCATCAAGCATTGCAGCTGAGGCGAGACCGTTGTCGGTACTTGTTAAAGGCGATTTTTGAAGAAATAAAACTATGTGCAAAGTGACGTAAGCACCTCACCCAGGGATGACAAACAGCCATCAGAGTGGGAATGTGTCGTTACCAGTTCTTATATTGCTCCATCACTGAAATGCCCTCAGAAAATACATCATTGTGGTTGATAGACTTGGTGACATTACAAAAACAGGCCAAACGTGTCCGATGAACCGAAAGTTGACTGGCACCCCAAGAGTTACATTGGAAGGGTCCCAGGTGGTCAGTTCACTGCAAGCCATTAATTGACATGCAAGGAATGCTCTTAAGGGTTTCTGTAACATGAAGGAAAGGCTTGTGACTGGCTCCCACCTGTTAGACATTTTTGCTTAGAATGCTTGTGAAAACAGCCATATAGCTATTGTTTGACCCCACCTTGTATGTAAGAAATGGGGCCTTCAGAGATGCAATTTTATATACTGCATGTGTGTGAATATATATATGCACACTCATATAATCAATCAGTCAGTGGGGACACATGCAGGGAGCGCGTCGCCTCACCCTCCCTTCGATGCCAAGTCCAGGAAGTCATAATATACCAATTTTTCATGGTGTGTTTGTTTCTGTCAAAGCATAGTTTTATGTCCATCTTACTTGCTTATTATGGTGTACTATAAACTATATGAGTAGTGTTTATTTGATGGTTGTAATAATGGTTAATATATTCCTCACATTTTAGAAGCTCATTATTTATTTTCCCTGAAAGCAAAAGGATGGGAGCGTCCTGCCCAAAGCCAGCAATGTCATGGTGCTTGCAGAAGTGTGGTTGTTATTGCCGCAAATTAAAGATAACAGTGGTTCTGAACACAACTCAGTATGACCATGTTGCTAGTATGTATGTGCCTTAATACTACAGCAGGATTTATGTTTTGTCGGTATTTAGGTTGATGATTCTATGACTAGCCCTGACAAAATCCAGTCACCCCCGTCACTAACTGAATACAGATCACAGACACATCCCACGCCTCACCGTAAACAACATACATTTACAGTAATACCTTGGTTTATGAGTGCCTGACTTTATGAGGGTTTTGATTCATGAGCAAAAAACATCACTAAAATTGCCTTGATTTATGTGTGGTGTCTTGGTGTACGAGCAACCCGTTGTGCAAGTTAAAGACACGAGCGTGGGTTCCCTTTGTTTGCCGCAAGACGAAAGTGCTCAGAGCGGAAAACATTTGGAATGGGTTCTCATTTTACGAGTTTTTTAGTTTGCAAGCAAAATTCTGGAACAAATTGAGCTCGTAAACTGAGGTATGACTGTATACCCAAATTTTTTGATGTCACATACGACACATGGATGTCATTCAAACAACATAAAAAAAACAATAATATCCAGACTAATCACCCTCAAATCACTTACCCGCGCAACATTTGGACACAACAAAGAAACCAATACCACAAGTGTACGAACAACATATAAAGCTCAGTGATGGATTATGCCTGTCCCACATGAGCTCCTAACCTTGCTGAAACACCTCACAAACCATGCAGAACAAAGCCCTCATGGTAATTACAGGCTGCACAGCTACCTCACCTTCAGGCCACCTACACCATGAACCCACCGCAGCCGCCACTAACCAACGCCACCGCTGCGCTCCGTGACAGAACACTGACACACACCAAGAAGCACCAGAAGAACACCCAACAGGAGATAGCATACACAAACACTGTCAACATTTTCACCCTTCCAGCTCAAACCAGTGCACAGAAACATACATACAGAAGATGTGTTCAAGGGCAAATAACAAGGTGGAGTGTTTCCCATGTGGTATTGGCGTGCTGGATATCCCCTCCCAAGGTGCAGGACTTATCGTTTTTCTTCACTGAATTGTAGCAGCCACTTTTTGTTCCATTCCTGTAGCTTGGTGATGTTAATTAGGCTCCCATACTATGAATCTGTAAGCCTTCAGAGTTGCTCATTTTCACAGGCACCCTGGGAAAGGTACTGTATGTCACCCTGGATGTTGTTACAGTTGGCTAGGGGTAGAGGAATCGCCATCATTTTCTTCAGTAGTGTCAGAACCACATTACTCTTGAAATTCAAAACCTTAACCTGGTAGCATTGACGGGCCAAATTTGTGGCTTTACCGTGTAGGAGCGACGGGCCAGATTTGTGTCTTTATCGTGTAGCAGCGACGGGCCAAATTTGTGTCTTTATCGTGTAGCAGCGACGGGCCAAATTTGTGTCTTTACCGTGTAGCAGTGACGGGCCAAATTTGTGTCTTTACCGTGTAGCAGTGACGGGCCAAATTTGTGGCTTTACTGTGTAGCAGCGACGGGCCAAATTTGTGTCTTTACCGTGTAGCAGTGACGGGCCAAATTTGTGTCTTTACCGTGTAGCAGCGACGGGCCAAATTTGTGTCTTTACCGTGTAGCAGTGACGGGCCAAATTTGTGTCTTTACCGTGTAGCAGCGACGGGCCAAATTTGTGCCATGATATAAACCCCCCAAAAGAAGATACATAAACTGATCACAAATGCTTTGATATATATTATGAAATGGTTTGTGCAAGTGATGATTTTTTTCTCATTTTTCTCGCTTAGAGGGACCATTAAGAAACATGATCCCCGCTGCTACCGGGTTAAACAATTATTTTTCATAAGATTTTCCCATATTCAGAACAACTAAGAAGAATATTTTTGCTATTTAGGTGCATGAAGTATTAATCTTTGGGTGATCCATTTCATAGGTAACAGACTTGGACATGAAAACATAAGTTCTCTCCCTTGCAGGAGTGGTGTGAACAATGGCTGTCTTCTTTAAGAACAAGAAAAAGGAGGTGGAAGAAGAATTCCCTAACACACTTCTGGGTTTTGGATATGAATTTTCTAAAGGTACGTAATAGGAAAATAAGTGTTAGCAAAAGTCAAAATTGAAGGATGAAAATCTGGGAGAGGAATGAAACAAAATGAGAGGATATAACCAGTGATTGAGGATATTTTACAGACGGCAAGATTCAGAATGTGAAGACGGGAGAAGGGTTCCAGTTTGTGGCCAGGGAAGGGGACCTGGCCTATAACCAGATGCATTACGAGGCACTAGGAGAGGTGAGAGATAGATGTAGAAATACTCTAATATATCTGTAAATATTGACATGACTAAATAGATAATATACACACACACACACACACACACATACACACAAGAGGACATGGAAAGAAGTTGAGGGCGACCACGTGTAGGCGAGATGTGACAAAGTTTAGCTTCCCAAACAGAAGCATTGCGCTGTGGAATGGACTGGAGGAGGAGGTGGTTTGTGCAAGAAACGTTCATGATTTTAAGGAAAAGTTGGATAAGAGAGGATATGGATACAGGACAGCGTGAGCGTAGCTATTTTCCTGTATGTCACAACTAGGTAAACACACACACACACACACACACACACACACACACAAATGACTATGGAAAACTTAATGATGCAATGGGTGACTGAGAAAGCAAGATACAGGAGTGATGGCGAACCAGCAAGACTGTCCCTGGTACTGATGAAGGGAGTGCACCTGTTAAATGAATTGAAATGTGTCCCACTGGAAAAAGCAATCATGTAATAATAGAGTTGGAAGCCAATGAGGAAGACACTGAGGAAGACATATCATAGAAAGGAGAAACTACAGGAAATTGGACATAGAAAATCTCAAGAAACATTATGAAAAACTGGACTGGGAAAAGTTAAAAAGAACAAACAAGGTGCAGGAATAGTATGATATTTTGGCATATGAGAAAGGAGTCAAAAAACATGTCCCATTATATAAACCAACAGAAAGAGGAAATCAAGACTGGTTTAATGCAAGACAATTCTCATTTTTTCCTATTAATTGCCTCCACTCCCTCTGCAGGTTGTGACAACAGAAGTGTACAAACTCCTGGAGTCAGAGTGTCAGCTCAAGAAAGCTCCTGTGCCCTACAACTCTCAGGGGGAGGAGGAAGGCACCTTTATCTTCCTCTCTGATGACGCTCTGAGCAACCCTGACAAGCTCTTAGTCTTGATCCACGGCAGCGGAGTTGTGAGGGCGGGCCAGTGGAGCCGAAGGTGGGTATTTTTTTTTTTTACGTCGTACCCTATTGTGCCATCAGGCTTCCTTCACTGGTGGGTCCTGATGGTCGGCCCAGTCCGTTGTGGCGCAGGCGAGTGTTTTTTATAGTGGCGCCATCTTGCATTGGCTCATACTGCCCCCCAGAGCTCATCTTTAAGCCTCTCCTTAGAAAGATTATCTAGAGTCCGGGTTGATGGGTGGTCTTCAGGGCAGCATGTGGGTAGTCTTGGGCCACTCGGCAGTGACTGAAAAATCCCAGCTGTGTACCGGCCAGGATTCGAACCGACGTCCCTCCTGGATCTCTTAATCCTCTTCCATTTCCTCTTAATCCTCTTCTAAACCTCTTAATCCTCTTCTAAACCTCTTAATCCTCTTCTAAACCTCTTAATCCTCTTCCATTTCCTCTTAATCCTCTTCTAAACCTCTTAATCCTCTTCCATTTCCTCTTAATCCTCTTCTAAACCTCTTAATCCTCTTCCATTTCCTCTTAATCCTCTTCCATTTCCTCTTAATCCTCTTCTAAACCTCTTAATCCTCTTTCATTTCCTCTTAATCCTCTTCTAAACCACTTAATCCTCTTCCATTTCCTCTTAATCCTCTTCTGAACCTCTTAATCCTCTTCCATTTCCTCTTAATCCTCTTCTAAACCTCTTAATCCTCTTCCATTTCCTCTTAATCCTCTTCCATTTCCTCTTAATCCTCTTCTAAACCTCTTAATCCTCTTCCATTTCCTCTTAATCCTCTTCTAAACCTCTTAATCCTCTTCCATTTCCTCTTAATCCTCTTCTAAATCTCTTAAGAGGATTAAGAGGAATATAGAGGAGGATTGAGAGGTTTAAAAGAGGGTTAATTCTCTTCCATTTCCTCTTAATCCTCTTCTAAACCTTTAAGAGGATTAAGAGGAATATAGAGGAGGATTGAGAGGTTTAAAAGAGGGTTAATTCTCTTCCATTTCCTCTTGACCCTTTTCATACGGTGACTCTGACATCTGCGTCCCGGATGGAAAGGCTTAACTCCAGTGAATATTGTCATATTTTCTTGTACATTACAGTCAGTGTATTTCTTTCAGGTTGATCATCAATGATTCACTGAAGTCTGGGACACAGATTCCCTTCATCAAGGAGGCCCAGAAAGAGGGTTATGGCATCGTGGTCACCAACACCAACGACAACTCTCGGCCTGGCAAGGGCAGGATCAAGGTACCTCAGAGATACCTTTTGACACTGTAATGGGAAAGAGTTGCCCTTTTGTGGGATGAGTCTTGTGTGTTCATACATAGAAAGTAAGTCAAGTGTTGAGAGAATGTTATAAGAAAAGCATAAAACCTCAAGATGCTTGTTGAAAGTGGTAGAGTGTAGGTTATTAGTTTAGTTTTACAATAGCTCATGTCTCTCATGCAACTATTACATTTTTATAAGACATGTTAAAATAGAAAATAAGAAAACCTGAATTAAATCATAAATTGCCAACTGTGTTCATGTCCTTTGTATGCTATTTACAGCCTTGTTCAGTCTGCTGCTCATTTACGACTCATTTTCATGGAGCCAACAGGGGACCACGGCAAGCACAGACAACGTGCTGTTAGGAAATGTTCCAGTCTACGGGCCGCTGGTTTCACAGTCGTTTTGTTTGTTTTGAGCGTTACCAATGGCGCTGATTGACGCTATAGTTTTCCACGTGAAACTAGCCGATGGGGTAGTGGCGACTGAAGAGGATACGAGAGGTGTTGAGAGTGTGTGGCAAGGTGCGGGGCTAGGCTAACCCCACAGCCGCCACTACCCCATAGGCCGATCGTCGCCATTGGTAACGATCAAAACAAACAAAATGATAGAAAGGCGCCCTAGGTCAGTTTCAGACATCTTCAAATTTATCCTTCATTTGTCATTTAATTGTATTCTGTCTCCTTAACAGGGCAGTCAAAACCCCGAGTCTCATGCCCATCACGTGTGGAACCATTACATCCACAATGCCAAGGCAAGACACGTGGCCATCGTCGCCCACAGCTACGGAGGGTGTGTGGTGACCTCCCTGGTGAGCCAAACGTTCCCATTGTGTTGTGTTGAATTGGTTGTGTTGTGTTTTCCTTGAGCAAGGTGTCCAGGAAGTTGTCTGTCATTCAAGGGGAAGGTCCAGTGAATTATTAAGTTATTAATTTTTGTGGGAAGTCTTTTGCTATATTAAAAAGGTTTTCATTATAATAGAAAATCAGTAGTTGTGGAAAACAGACAGTAACAAAAAGATCATTTAAACCATAATCATTCAGTTGTAATGTGCTTGTTTTAAAGAAATCTTATTATTTGAAATCCAGTACATGAAGTAAACTGTGTCATCTCGATATTAGGTCAGTTGACCAAGACTGATGTAGTCTGACTTATTATTTTATTTTCTCCCCTGTAGTTCACACAAGTGAAGGAAGAATTCAGGAAGAGAGTCTTTGCCGTGGCCCTCACTGACTCCGTCCATTACCTGCATGAGGCAGGCCCCTTCAAAGGCCTCGTGAAGGTAAATACTCAGGCAGTGTCAAAGATCATCCCAAAGCACTAACAGTAATTGGTGTCTTTTACTCTCATTGAGGAGGGTAACTAATTGCCTTCTCACTCCCTTCACGAAATAGGTCCTAACTAACTTGGAAACATATCTGGTCTCCTCTCCAGATGAGAACCACGAGGCTAATTTTTTCCCGGGCATGTGGGTCTTGTTAGCCATGGCAGGCAATCCACGGCAAGGAATGACGTCATCTCCATCAACCCACCCAATCCCATAAGGGACATTAACCCCTTGACTGCGGATTTCCTACAAGAAGACATCACCAAGCTACAGGAATGGATCAAAAAGTGGCTGCTACAATTCAGTGAAGAAAAATGTAGTCTTGCACCTTGGGAGGGGATATCCAGCACACCAATACCACATGGGAAACACTCCACTATCCACCACAGAGGCAGAGGAAGACCTGGGAGTATATGTTACCAGGCTACCAGTGAAGGGATATCCAGCACACCAATACCACATGGGAAACACTCCACTATCCACTACAGAGGCAGAGAAAGACATGGGAGTGTATGTTACCAGGCTACCAGTGAAGGGATATCCAGCACACCAATACCACATGGGAAACACTCCACTATCTACCACAGAGGCAGAGAAGGACCTGGGAGTATATGTTACCAGGCTACCAGTGAAGGGATATCCAGCACACCAATACCACATGGGAAACACTCCACTATCCACCACAGAGGCAGAGAAAGACCTGGGAGTATATGTTACCAGGCTACCAGTGAAGGGATATCCAGCACACCAATACCACATGGGAAACACTCCACTATCCACCACAGAGGCAGAGAGACATGGGAGTATATGTTACCAGGCTACCAGTGAAGGGATATCCAGCACACCAATACCACATGGGAAACACTCCACTATCCACCACAGAGGCAGAGAAAGACCTGGGAGTATATGTTACCAGGCTACCAGTGAAGGGATATCCAGCACCAATACCACATGGGAAACACTCCACTATCCACCACAGAGGCAGAGAAAGACCTGGGAGTGTATGTTACCAGGCTACCAGTGAAGGGATATCCAGCACACCAATACCACATGGGAAACACTCCACTATCCACCACAGAGGCAGAGAAAGACATGGTTCGCTATGTTACCAGGCTACCAGTGAAGGGATATCCAGCACACCAATACCACATGGGAAACACTCCACTATCCACCACAGAGGCAGAGAAAGACATGGGAGTATATGTTACCAGGCTACCAGTGAAGGGATATCCAGCACACCAATACCACATGGGAAACACTCCACTATCCACCACAGAGGCAGAGAAAGACATGGGAGTATATGTTATCAGGCTACCAGTGAAGGGATATCCAGCACACCAATACCACATGGGAAACACTCCACTATCCACCACAGAGGCAGAGAAAGACATGGGAGTATATGTTATCAGGCTACCAGTGAAGGGATATCCAGCACACCAATACCACATGGGAAACACTCCACTATCCACCACAGAGGCAGAGAAAGACCAGGGAGTATATGTTACCAGGCTACCAGTGAAGGGATATCCAGCACACCAATACCACATGGGAAACACTCCACTATCCACCACAGAGGCAGAGAAAGACCTGGGAGTATATGTTACCAGGCTACCAGTGAAGGGATATCCAGCACACCAATACCACATGGGAAACACTCCACTATCCACCACAGAGGCAGAGGAAGACTTGGGAGTATATGTTACCAGGCTACCAGTGAAGGGATATCCAGCACACCAATACCACATGGGAAACACTCCACTATCCACCACAGAGGCAGAGAAGGACCTGGGAGTATATGTTACCAGGCTACCAGTGAAGGGATATCCAGCATACCAATACCACATGGGAAACACTCCACTATCCACCACAGAGGCAGAGAAAGACATGGGAGTGTATGTGACCAGGCTACCAGTGAAGGGATATCCAGCACACCAATACCACATGGGAAACACTCCACTATCCACCACAGAGGCAGAGAAAGATTTGGGAGTATATGTTACCAGGCTACCAGGGAAAGCCAAATTCGTTTCAATCGCAGCGGACGGGTTAAATGAAGAAGCTTTACAATTTTTTTTTTTTTAAGGAATAGTGTGTCATGTGTGTGTCTTGTGTGTGTGTGTTTGTTGTGGAAAGTTAGAGAATTTGTCCTTAACAGAGGAGACAGAGAGGGCAGACACTGGAGGGTCATTGAGGCCTGCAGCACCTGTATATACCTCCCCAGGAGTGGCTTGTGCCCATTTGGACAGGTGTCTGTTTAGCCATTATCTATTACTTTGTCTTTTATTACTATTACCATTACAATAGGGTAGTGGGCCATTGAGGATGCATGCTCTGTTGAAGTCATCAGCAGCTGTGGCATTATTCTCTCCTTAAGTTGTTGTCTCTGTTCCATGCACTGAGGCGCTGTCCTCTGGCACAGGTGACTGAGCTCCAGTGTTCTCTTGGCATCTTTTGGCCTTAGGTTATTATCTTCAGGAGATGTAGGCAGTCAGTTGCTTGTGAAGGAATATTATTATTACAGTAGAAAATTTATCTAATACTAATATCCTAATGACCCAGTCCCCTCCAATCAGGTGTCCAAAAATTGGGTGTGCAGCCCGGAGCCCCTGGACACACCCGTCAAAACACATCCGGGGGACATCACCCGTGTGTCTGCAGGTAAGGGAAAGTGTTGTGTGTCACTGCTGGGAGTGGGTGCTCTTCAGCTGTAGTTCAGTAAAGATTGATCTCAGTTCCTCATGGAATCATTAGGACTGGAAAGCCCAAAGTGGTGCACTCAACTGTTTGTTCTTAAAATGCAGAAGAGGAAAGTAATTTCTAACATTACAAAGTCTTGTTTGGCAGTGTATGTAATGCCTTGAGACATGGCCAAGGACTCTGGGCCTCAAGCTTCATGCCAGGGAGTCCACGTCACGTCCCGAGGGCCTGGGTGGAAACTGGGAAGGTTGTTGGGATGAACAGATCTCTCCTGAGTAGATCAGTTCCTTATATTTGAAACCTGGAATTTCTTAGCATTAAACCCCATTTTCCACACTTAACTTTATTTATGCAGTTCATCCAGATCCTTTTGAAGCTCTTTACAACACCTGGTGCCATTAATTGACTATGAGTATTGCATTATCTGCAAACACATTTGCTTGTCAACCTGTCTGGCATGTCACTGCTGTACACCAGGAACATAATTGGTGCCATAATTGAACCTTGTGGCACTCCAGCTGTTACAGGCCTCCATGATGGTGTCTTATGGCCGCCTTCATCCATCTTTCTGTCAAGCAGCTCTCTATCCACTTCAGCAACTTCCCCGGCACTCCCCCATACGTTTTCAGTTTCCAAAGGAGTCTCATGTGTGTCACTCTATCAAAGGCTTAAGACCTAGATAGATGCAGTCAACTTGTCCTTCTCTCTCTTGCAAAGTATTCACACCTCTCCTGAAACTCAGTAAATTTGAAACATATGATGATGTCTAACTGAATCTAAACTGTCATTCTTATATTAAATTTTTCTCCAGAAACTGAGTGTATCTGTTCTTTATGATTGTTTCACATAGCTCACATATCACTCTTGTTAATGATGCCGGCTTGTAGTTAAGTGGGTCTTCCTCATTGTTGCTTTTATAGAGGTATTATATATCACTCTTGTTAATGATGCTGGCTTGTAGTTAACCCGGTTGCAGCGGGGATCATGTTTCTTAATGGTCCCTCCAAGCGAGAAAAATGAGAAAAAATCACCCCTCACACAAACCATTTCATAATATATATCAAAGCATTTGTGATCAGATTATGTATCATCTATTTTGGGGGGTTTATATATCATGGCACAAATTTGGCCCGTCACTGCCACAAGGTAAAGCCACAAATTTGGCCCCTCGCTGCTACAAGGTAAAGCCACAAATTTGGCCCGTCGCTGCTACAAGGTAAAGCCACAAATTTGTCCCGTCGCTGCTACAAGGTAAAGCCACAAATTTGTCCCCTCGCTGCTACAAGGTAAAGCCACAAATTTGTCCCGTCGCTGCTACAAGGTAAAGCCACAAATTTGTCCCTCCTACAAGGCAAAGCCACAAATTTGGGTAAAGCCACAAATTTGGCCCCTCACTGCTACTGGGTTAAGTGGGTCTTCCTCATTGTTGCTTTTATAGATAGGTATATTATGTTTGCTCTTCCAGGCTTCTTGCACCTCTGTGTCATCTAGTGATCTTTGTACACCATCACAGACTAGTCCAACCAGTTGCTCTGCACATTCTTTCTAAATCCATTCAACACTCTCATCAGGTCCTCATACTTTAAGGCTCTTCATCAACCTCAACAACTCCCTTGATCAACGATTACCTCATGTTTATAGGTTACCAGTTTGTACTTGACTTGGTAAAATTTTGTTCTGTTGTGAAAACGGTTCTAATCTTTCCTTCGTGGATTCTCATATGTCTTCATCTTACTTGCATCCCCTCCCCTTGGGCTTAAGAAACAGTCTGGTCATTTTGCTGTTCACAAATAAGGAGAATAATCTGGGTTTGTCTTTGCATTTAGTTAAAATAGGTATCCTATTCCTATACTTTCTCTCTTTTCATAATTTCTCATCTCCATGTATTTCCTTGCCAATTAATATTCATTTCAGGACCCGACAAGGTCTCTTCCTCCTTTTTCCAAGGGCCTCCTGACCTGACACCTGTTGCTGAACCACTCTTTTAGCTTTGTTATTGGGCCTGAGTTAAGTCTTAGGTCCATATCTTCTCAATCCTTCATTGTAGATGTCCATAAAAAGGCAATATTTACCATGGACTCAGGTGATTAAAGAATCCCCTGAGCTAGGCAGCCAAGACCATATAGCCCTGCCAGGTGCTTACTTGTCTCACTGAGTAGCCACCGTGACTTGGGGCTGAACCACTCTGTCGTGAGTCAAGCGCCAAACCTACTTGCTGCTCTGAGCCTCCTGCCCCCCGGGAGAGGAAGGAGAGGGGGGAAGAACGGATGATTCAGGTTGTTTGGGAGTAGTAAAATGAACAGCGGAGGTTGAGCTTGAGTAGAGCCTCTTGTACTGTACAGCTTCACCAATATG
Organism: Eriocheir sinensis; assembly: GCF_024679095.1. Taxonomy (NCBI): domain Eukaryota; kingdom Metazoa; phylum Arthropoda; class Malacostraca; order Decapoda; family Varunidae; genus Eriocheir; species Eriocheir sinensis. The sequence goes on from NC_066514.1 coordinate 26,984,574, forward strand.
ACGTGGAAGTCTGGCTGTCACGTACAAGGAAGTGATCTCAATTGTTCGACAGTTGTCTCAATATTGTTATAAATGTTCAGGATGGGAGACAAATAACATTATTGTAATTTTCCCCCATGGTGTAGTTGTTGGTGTGGCCTATTTTTATTATTATTATTATTATTATTATTATTATTATTATTATTATTATTATTATTATTATTATTATTATTATTATTTTATTTTATTTATTTTTTTCTCCAAATTGTACAGCTCATCCATGGGTGATCCGTCCAGCTGTGGATATCAAAAAGTAAAAATATCATAAAATTTAAATGATGGTAAAGTGTTCCTCCCTGTCTTTATAGGGACTGAGGTATGCAGTGTCCCGTCTGTCCCATGGTATACTTAGCTTGATATTTTAAGACACTTTCACTGGTCACATCAGCTGTCTCTCTAAAGATCAGAAAGGGGATCAGTCAGGTTCTAATTAGTGTTTTTTTAGGTTCATGGTACAGAAGAAGGGTCAGACTCAGGGTCATAAAACTACCCCTGGAAATGCCCACAAGTCCTATGAAACCTTGTCAAATATGTGAACTTGAGCGCCAAAATGTTTAGCAATATGGCCCATAATATCATCCCCACACCTGGCTCAGAAACGTCAAGCTCTGCGGAGGTAACAAGCAAAACTCACATCCTCCCATCCCCGCCTCACCTTTCCCCTTTACTATGGGTTCCGCTTGACTCTGAGCAGCTCACCCGAAAGTAAGGCTATCACGCCGCTAAGGACCTTGCGAGGGGGAGGCGGATTTCTGCAAACTCAGGCGCCGTTCATTAAGCGAGACAGATGATGTGTTTAGCCGGGCAGGAGGGAGGGAGGAAGGAGGAGGGCCGGGGGTTAATGGAAAAAGATGGGGAGGAGGAAACTTAATTTGTTGACAATTTAACAAGGAAACGTATCATAGAAATTAGAGACGGTAGGTTTGTTCATTGGGACGTCAAAGAGGCAGGTATGGACTCGAGTAACAGAGGAGGAGGAGGAGGATAAGGAAAATGAAGAGAAGGAGGAGGAGAGGAAGAGGGACAGGGAGGAACGAGGATGGGGACAAAGAGGAGGAAGAGGACAAGAACGGAAAAGAACGAAGAGGAGGAGGAGGAGGAGGAGGAGGGGGCTGGCAGTAACAAGGAGGCGATGGGATTTAGCCAGGAAATAAATTGAGCCTGGTGGTGAGAGAGGCAGCCAGTGACGTCCAGCCCGGCGCGGTGGAAGGAAAAATGGCAGTTGTGGCGGCCGGCTTTGTGGCAGATGACGATTGTTAATGGGCGGTTAAGTGCTGGCAAATGGCGCAGAGGCGTGACGGGCGTGAAGGAAGCGCCTCACACGTATTTTTTTTCCCTCCCTTCCCTTCCCGCGCCCCCCCCACCCCCTCGTCTTCGTCAAAAAATAAAATATCCCAAATGGTGAAGGTTTTTGTGGCTGTGATGAGATTTCAGGATAATTACATAGATCCATATAGGCGTACCGGGCTCTTCTCATGGGCGGGGGTAAACTCTGCCCGAAAAATAAGCAATAAACATTTAGCGGTCGTCAGCTGAAACCGCGCAAGGCTTACAAACGTAGGGAGAGTATTAGCTTGCGATGTCGATATAAAAAAAAGGAAGATCGTGTGTGTGTGTGTGTGTGTGTGTGTTGAGGAGGTGGAAGGAGGACAACAAAAGGCGAAGGGCCCTCACCACGCAGTCAAGGGGGCAGGAAATCCACGCTTATTGCCGTAATCTGGCCTAATGCATCCTTTGTTCCATCCGGGCGCGGCCACTCCCCGCCCATCTGCCCTCCTCCACCCGCGGGGAAATTGCTCCTCTGACTAGGTATTTAAACTACTCAGGATATAGCTGCTCTCGTTTGCCTCTGCGCCTCCTTTCGACTCCACGTTCTTGTCTGTTCTTATTTCGAGTCTGTTTCTCTTCCTTCTTACTGGTGGGATTCGTTCTTCTAACCTTCCGTTCCCTCGTTCTTATTTACAACGTTTCTTCTTCTTTTCCTTCTATCTCCTTTAAAACGTTTCTTATTCTTTCCCTTCTTACTCATTTAAAACGTTTCTTCTTCTCTTCCTTCTTACTCCTTTAAAACATTTCTTCTTCTCTTCCTTCTTACTGAGAGTCGTTCTTCTAACCTCCTTCCGTTCCCCCGTTCTTACTTAAATACGTTTCTTCTTCTTCTGCCTCAACGCTCTTTCTCTTTTCAATCTTCAATTCTTTCTGTCAATAGTGTTTTTCCCTCCTTTTCAACCCGCGTTCTTCTCAAGCCTCACTTCTGTCCATCGCCGGAGCCTCTGTTCGCTAGGTGGGTGCTCGTAGGTGGGTGCTCGTAGGTGGGTGCTGGTATTAGTATATTGGTATTAGTATATTCTGTTCTTTTGTCTTTTATGTTCGTTTTTTGTCGTGGTTTCCTTCGTGTGTGTGTGTGTGTGTGTGTGTGTGTGTGTGTGTGTGTGTGGTTATGCTCGCGTCTCTTTCCCCTCCTCCCACCCACCCCCTCTCTCTCTCTCTCTCTCTCTCTCTCTCTCTCTCTCTCTCTCTCTCTCTCTCTCTCTCTCTCTCTCTCTCTCTCTCATATGTTAGGGAGGAAAACTTATGCCAACAAAAATTAGTTCAGTTAAGTTTCCCCTGCAGTTCCCTCGCCTCCTCCTCCTCCTCCTCCTCCTTCCTTCGCTGTCCCCCTCTTCCTTCTTTGCTGGCTCCTTCCCTCGCTCCCTCCCTCCCTGCCTCCCTTCCTCCTTCCCAGTTTTTCCCCCTCCGGTTTCCTCCCCTTTCCTTCCTTAACCTTTTCCTTCGCAATCTCTCGCTTTTCTCTCACTTTTCTCTCCTTCCTTCCCTGTTTTTCCTCCTCCGGTTTTCTCTCTCTCTGCCTCTCTTCTTCCTTTCCCTCCATTTCTTCCTCCTATGCCCTTTTCCCTTCTCCTTTCCTTCCTTAACCTTTTCCCTTTTCCCTTTTCCATCCATCACTCCTTCTCTCCCATACATATCTCCCCCCCCCCGTCCATCTTCTCTCTCCCCTGCAGTTGTTTTCCTTTCCGCCCGTCTCCCTCCCTCTCCCCCTCCCTCTCTTCCCGTCTCCCCACTGCAGGTTGTAATGGGTGGACGGGAAGATTCGTGATTATATCCGAAACGAATTCCAAACTCTCCCCGTCAAAAGAATTATATTGTCCCTGGAAATATGGGCCGACGAAGGAAGGGAGGAAGGATGATAATGAGGGGAGGGAGAGGGTAGAGGAAGAGGAGGAAAAGGAAGAAGGAAAGAGAGATAGAAGAAGATGAAGACGATGGAAGAAGGGAGAGGGTAGAGGAAGAGGAGGAAAAGGAAGAAGGGGAGAAAGGGAGATAGAAGAAGATGAAGACAATTGAGGGAGGGAGAGGGTAGAGGAAGAGGAGGAAAAGGGAGATAGAAGAAGATGAAGACGATGGAAGAAGGGAGAGGGTAGAGGAAGAGGAGGAAAAGGAAGAGGGAAAGAAAGGGAGATAGAAGAAGATGAAGACGATTGAGGGAGGGAGAGGGTAGAGGAAGAGGAGGAAAAGGAAGAAAGGGAGAAAAAAAGGAGAAATAGGAGGAGGAAGAAAAAAATAATAAGAAGAAACAGAACGAAAATTATGATCACATCTTTTTCATCTTTTTTTTATTCGTGTTCCTCCTCCTTCCTCTCCTCTACCTCCTCATCCACTTCTCCCACCTCCTCCTCCACCTAGCGTTCCTCCACCTCCCTTCCTGTGGGCGCTCTTCAAGGCCCGACATTCATTCCATCGCCATCTCCCTTCTCGACAGTGCATTTGAGTCTCGTGTTCGCGTGTTCAGGGCCATATTTTTAAACATCTCTGCGCCCAAGAACACGTAATATACTAGTCTTTCGTGGGAGTTTAGGGCCTTTCCAGGGGTACTTTTATGACCCTGGTGGTAGTCTGAGTCTTCTTCTGTACCGTGAACCTAAAGGAACACTCATTAGAACTCGATTAACCTCATTTTTTGGCCGCTGGAAATAGTGTGTGTGAGGGGTGGGAGCATCTGACAATACCAAGCCCCGCCAGACACTGCAGCCTAACCCCATCGCAGCCTTAAACGAGGCGAAGAATAGTGCAGAGGAGGGAGGGAAGGGAGGGAGGTAGAGGAAGGAAGCTGCCGCAGTTAAGGATCGGCCAGCCACGACACCCGACCGGAGATGGCGTCTGTACTTTTGTCTTGGTGCAGTTTTACATGAGGGCGGTTAAAGGGTTCCTGCCGCCGCCCCCTTCTTCCCTTCCTGTGGCGTGTCTTTTGATCTCTTACCATCCACACACACACACACACACACATACGAGGAGGTGGTGGCTGAGTGGTTAACGTGCGCGCCCTACATTCACCGCGTGGTGGACGACGGGGTTCGAATCCGCCGCTACCACCTGGGATTTTTCAGTCACCGCCGAGTGGCTTAAAACTACCCACATGCTGTCCTGAAGACCACCCATCGACCCGGACTCTAGAGAAAGAAACCTCTGCCTATATAGTGTATGTGTGTGTGCGTGTGTATGTGTGGGGGGTGAGGGGGGGGAACTCAACCAACCTCCGCCGTGGACTCTGTTGGCGTGGACTGAACCGCTCGCCCCCGCCAGAATAAAGCGGCAGATATATCGTGTTCCCGCTTGTGTTTCACGGGGAGGAATTATGACTATATGTGGGACCATGGTGTGAGAGAGAGAGAGAGGTGAAAACGAAATGGTTGGCTATTCGTAAATGCTTTCGGAAAAATGAATTTATGAAAGAGTTAAATTACCTTGCGAGTGACCTGCAGCCTGTGTTTCACCTCCTCCGCTCTGTCTGGGTTATCTATCTGTTTATCTATCTATTTGTCTATCTGTCTATCTATCTATCTGCACACATTCGCTCTTTTCGCATACCGGTTACGTGGTTTCAAGTTCGTACGTTCGTGCGTGTCTCAGATGTACCAGGTGCCCAGTGCTTTCCCTGTCGAATGTCATGTGCAGTTGAGAGGCGTCCGATAGCCACCTGGAAATGGGTTTAATCTTCGTCTCATTTCCTTTCGTGCTGTCTTTACCGCTCTCTTGTCCTTTCTCTTAATGTTGAATACAGTTGCAGCGACACTGTTAGAAATGTCTCGGTCTGTCGCGTTGACCTGAACTAAAATATCACCCAGTAACCTCACGTTTCCGTGGCTTTGGTTCGTAGACTCTGAGAGGGTCAGGTTGGTATTGTCAAATGCTCCCAGCCCTCATACCAACTATTTCCAAATGCCAAAAAGGAGGTTAATCGGTTTCTAATGAGTGTTCTTTCAGGTTCACGGTACAGAAGAAGGCTCAGACTACCACCAGGGTCATAAAAGTACCCCTGGAAATGCCCTAAACTCCCACGAAAGACTAGTACATTACGTGTTCTTGGGCGCAGAAATGCTTTAAAATATGGCCGTTAGTCTTTTATTTTCCCAAGAAAGGTTCATGACGCTCTCACAGTGACTACATCGTCTTAGGTTTCCGAACCCTATTTGAGATTGATTAGTCAGTCGCTTGCCGTCACGCCTGTAACAAATCCAAGTATTTCGTGTTCATGGGCCGCTTTCAGTCATTTTGATCGGTACCAATGATCGCCGCAATAGTATTTCCACGTAAAACTGGCCGATGGGGTAGTGGCGGCTGTGGGGTTAGTGTCGTATTTCAAAACATTTCGTCGCCCAAGTTCACATATTTGACATGGCTTTCGTAATAGCTGTAAGCCTTTCCAGGGGTAGTTTTATGACCCTGGTGGTAGTTTGACCCTTCCTCTGTGCCATGAACCTTAAAAAAACACTCATGAAAACCAGATTGATCTCCTCTTTGACCTTTAGAAATAGTTGATGTGAGAAGCGATGGTGTCTTAAAATATAGCCCCGCACCTTGCCACGCACTCTCAACACCTCTCGCTTTCTCTGCAGCCGCCTCTACCCCATAGGCCGTTTCACGTGGAAAACTATAGCGTCGATCCCCGCCATTGGTAACGATCAAAACAAACAAAACGACTATGAACGCGGCCCTTGGAGTCGCTTTCAGGCAGCAGCGTGGAAGTTATCCTTTTAATGTATATATGGGACTGGTTAACACAAGCGCACCCCCCCCCCACACACACACACACACGCAATTAGTGGCAATAAATATTAAGTTCTTCCAAGTGTATTGTGTTGCGGGGTTTCTCGCCTTTCCTGGCCGCAAGCAAGTGTTTTGTGAATGCTTAAGGGATGAGATTTCCAGGGTTATGAGATGCCCGTTGTTTTGTGTTGCGCTGTGTTGCGTTGTGTTGCGTTGTATTGCGCTGCGTTGTTTTGTGTTGCGCTGTGCTGCGTTGCGTGATGTCGTGTTGTATTGCGCTGTGTTGTTTTGCGTGATGTCGTGTTGTATTGCGCTGTGTTGTTTTGTGTTGTGTTGCTAATGATATATCTATTTATACACTTGTTTCGAGAGAGAGAGAGAGAGAGAGAGAGAGAGAGAGAGAGAGAGAGAGAGAGAGAGAGAGAGAGAGAGAGAGAGAGAGAGACCATTGCAACTTTGATTACATACATCGTTGTTGAGGCTAATCATGTCCTTTCAAACCTCGCGCTAAACAAACCAAGAGGAATTAAGATATCAAAACTATACTCTCCACACCCAGACATCCTCCTCCTCCTCTTCCTCTTTTCCTCTTCCTCTTCTTCCTCTTCTTCCTCTTCCTCTTTTCCTCCTCCTCCTCCTCCTCTTCCTCCTCCTCCGTCACTATCAGTTTGCCCAGGCGTGGTGCGAGCAGACACGAGCGGTCACACTATTAGGGATTAACAGATCAGCAGAGAGGATTACCCCGCCCCCGCCGCCCCACCCCCGACGCCCCCCCTCACCTCACTGTCTAATTACTGGCCCTCTCGTCGCGGCTCGTGTGGCCCTGTGGCTCGCTCCTGGCTCTGGCTCTTTGGATCTCCATGGCACAGTTCTGGTGGTTTGTCCCCATTTTTTGTTCTCTGACTTTCTCTAACACAACATAACAGTCAAGTAGTTGTCGGGGTGATTGGTCTGTGGTTTATGTGAAGTGTGTTTGTTTTCTGTGTGTTCGTATGCATGTTGGGGTGGGGGTGGGGGTGGGTCTTTTTCCCTTTTCGTCTGTCCATTCGCCTCTCCTCTCTTTGATTTCCTCTGTTTTCCTTCTTTATGAGCCCTTCTCTCTCTCTCTCTCTCTCTCTCTCTCTCTCTCTCTCTCTCTCTCTCTCTCTCTCATTTCCTCTGTTTTCCTTCTTTATGTGTCCCCCCTCCTCTCTCTCTCTCTCTCTCTCTCTCTCTCTCTCTCTCTCTCTCTCTCTCTCAGGGTAAGGGAGATGTATGTGGACAGTGAATACACGTTTACATAGATATTCAGACCACACAGACCCTATGGTTCAGACTAGGTGGTTTGTCTTTAAAACTAAGTGATACCACGGCAGAACGAATTCCCTAATGGTCAGCAAGTCCGTCTGCACTGGACCACTGAAGGCGGGAGTTTATTCCATACTCGCGCTACAACGTTGGTGACGAATTTTTTCTTTTTTATTACAACAAAGGAGACAGATCAAGGGCACACAAAAAGGAAAAAATAATAAAAAAGCCTGCTACTCGCTGCTCCTAAAAAAAAAAAAGAATCAAAAGAGGTGGCCGAAAGAGAGAGAGAGAGGTCAATTTCGGAATTTCGGAAGTGTGCATATACTTGTTTACATTTTAATTTTGTTTGTCGTTATTTCTTGTTCGAAACGCGTCGTCGATCATAAATTATTTGGATTTGTCTATATTCGTAAAATCATTAAGTATTTTGAAACATTCGATCGCGTTTCTAGGGAGAACGAATATAGTTCACTGGTAGCCTGGTAACATATAGTCCCAGGTCTTCCTCTGCCTCTGTGGTAGATAGTGGAGTGTTTCCCATGTGGTATTGGTATGCTGGGTATCCCCTCCCTAGGTGTATGACTTTACATTTTTCCTCAGTGAATTGTAGCAGCCACTTTTTGTCCCATTCCTGTAGCTTGGTGATGTCTTCTGGTAGGAAATCCGCAGTCAAGGGGTTAGTTAGAGAGATAGATAGATAGTTAGATAGATAGAGATAGAGACGGGGAAGTGTTGAGGCCTCCCTTTCTCGGTGGGTTCGGCGGGACAGAGACGGGTTGGCAGGCAGTGAAAGTCGGTCTGAAGTGGTGATCACGGCCGTCCTGGTGTTGATAGTGAGGGTGGAGGCGCAGGGGCGGCGGGGGCGGTGCGGGAGGAGGAGGAGAGCAAGTATGAAAAGACGACGAAAAAAAGAAGAATGAGAAAAGAGAAAAACTAACTTAGAAGACGAAGAAGAAGAATTTGGGAAGAAGCTGGAGAAAAAGAAGAAGAAGAAGAAGAAGAAGAATTGAGAGAGAAACAGGAGAATGAGGAGAAAAGGAGAAGGAAAAAGACGAAAAAGAATGAAAAGACGATGGAAAAAGGATTGGGAAAAGAGGAGGGGAAGGAGAAGAAGAAGGAGGAGGAGGAGGAGGAGGAGAAGAAGGAGAAGGGGGAAGAGGAAGAGGAGAGGAACGGAGGGAGAATAATAAGCTGGGACAACAGAGGATGTTTGGCCAAGCGGACGAGTGCTGTTCCCGACCTCTTGAGGGAGTGACTCTGCTTGGGGAGCTCACTTGCACTGCCTCCTATGGGCAGGGAGATGGTTTTATAATGTGCTGTGGACTTGGACTCAAAACACTGCCATTGTAGTGGTAATGGGCGAGGAAGACGTGCTGGGGGGCTGGCAGAGGTTGCGAGGAAGGGGGAAAGGGGGTGGGAGCGCTGGGCGAGAGAGTGGTTAGGGGTAGCGGGGAAGGGGGGGGAGAGGGTGAGGGGTGTAGTGGGGACGGAGTGAGGGTTTCTTTTGGGAAGTGTTGGGGGTTAGGGGGCATCTGGGGGTGGGGGTGAAGGAAGAGGGTTGCCCACGACCTTACGACCTCTCTGTTGACCCACACCGAGGACTCTTGTAGTTACGTTGGGGTCTCTCTCTCTCTCTCTCTCTCTGACTATAATAATAATAATAATCCCTCAGCCAGACAGACTCGGATTTGCATAAGAGAAATTAATCTTGCACCTCATTTTCTGTCTCCGAGTTTCCAGGGGCAACTCAAGTAAACTCCGCCGCTGCCACGCTAACCATTCTTAATTCAATTCATTTGCCGCAGGCGTGACCGTCCATGAGCAGACGTCCTGGGCGAGCTTCAGCAGCATCTTCAAGTTCCTGAGGGAGCGGCTGGCGGCGGTGAAGGAGGACGCAGAAGGCACTGGGAAAGGAGATGGAAGAGGGCGAGGAGAGGAGCGGAAAAATCTCCCTACAAGCAAGAATGAGAGACGCGAGAATCCTCCTGAAGGGCAGCAGAAGGGAGGAGCCGGAGACCAGGGAGTGAACGAGAAGAAGAGTGAGGAAAAGGAAGAGAAGGACGAGGCGAAGAAAATGAGGATGGACACGTAAAGAACCTGATCAAATGACGAGGGAAGAGATGATGTGGGTTGTGGAAACTCTGAAGAGGGTCTTGCTGGGATGGACGCAACGGGAGAGCATGATAAGAAGTTGACTCAATTTTGCTTACTGTAAGAGATGAATGGCGCAGATTAAACCCTGCAATGTTTCTTGTGTAGTCAGGTGTGAGTGTTAAGATCCAAACAGTTAAGGCTTTGAATACCAGCGTGTGAGTGCAACGCCGTGGAACGTACAAATCATACTATGAGTCGTATTACGAGACATTTCGCCGCCCAAGAACACATATTTGACAAGGCTTTCGTAGGAGTTGTGGGCGTTTCCAGGAGTAGTTGTATGACCCTGGTGGTAGTCTGACCCTTCTTCTGTACCAGGAACCTAAAGAAACACTCATTAAACCCCGATTGATCCCCTCTTTGACCTCTAGAAATAGCTGACAAGGCTTTCGTAGGAGTTGTGGGCATTTCCAGGAGTAGTTTTATGACCCTGGTGGTAGTCTGACCCTTCTTCTGTACCATGAACCTAAAGAAACACTCATTAGACCCCGATTGATCCCCTCTTTGGCCTTTAGAAAGAGCTGATGTGAGATGACAGAGTGTCTTGTAAAACCAACCTATAAGAGTTCCCTGGCAGGCGTGTGGATGAGACAAGCGTGTTAGGAGCGGTGTGGGTGACCCGTGCCTTCGTACACTTAGAATCGATTGTTACGAGCCGATTATTTTTCGTCCATTCCCATCACAAATCCAGATGTCTTTTGATTTCGACTGTTACGTATTTTTTAATGATTCTTCGTCGTGTAGCTAGCTTGTGGTTTTCCAGGATGTTGTTGTGATAATGATCTGACATGCATTGGTTCAGTTTATGGCAAGAGTTTCCAGGCAAGATCAATTCAACATGAGGGATTCCTTTCTATCTGGACAGTAAGGAGATGTAAGATGCGAGGTAAAATTGTCTTGGTATTGTATTTTTAATTGATATGAAATAAAGTTTATCAGCAGACTTGTGAAGCACCGCGTATATAACATTGTCTGTCGCTGCCTTTGCCCTTTGTCGAGGATGCAGCTGATTATATCATTATTTTCCTTCACTCCCGGGGTAAAGGATTCTTCGCCACCATAGACGCTAGGGTCCATGAGACGGAGATGAGCACCGAGGCAACGCTCAGCTCTGACGTACGCCCCAAACTTCACCTTTACCCTTTCCTTCATAACATTTCACACCGGTAACAATAAACAAGACACGCCACATTGTAGTTTTCTTCACACGAGCGAGTATTGCACAACGGAGAAAGACTTGTCTGGGGAGGAGCGGAGACAAGGAAGGCATGCCCGGCGGAGGGTGTAGCCAGGACGAGCACTAACAACCTTGAGCGCCAGCAACTCCAAAATTATGGAGCAAACTAGAGTGCGTTGATTCAAGTCTGATGGGTGGTGCGTTATATAGTGAGGAAGAGCGCAGATGGGTGAGGGGGGAGACGAGGAGGGGGGGGGAGGGAGAGAACACCACACGGCTGCAGCAGGTGTGAGGCCGTGACCTCCCGCCCGTGGTGAGGGGATGAGGGGCCAACCCATGGAACTTTCACCACAACCAGGACGACGGTGGGAAGTCGATCACGGCGAGAGGGGAATGGGGAGGAGGGGGACTGTGTTAGTGGAGAGGAAGGGAGGGGGCATGTAGGGTAGGAGGGGAGGGAAGGAGGGAGATGAAGGAGGAGGGAGTCGACGATCACCGTGAAGGAGGGAGGGAGGGAGGGAGTCGTGAGGGCACATTCTTGGTGCCCCTCACGCTGACCTCCGACCCCGCGGAGTTGTATGTTGTCAGACGTTTCGCCGTGATTCCAGCGTCATGTTCTTTTCTCCCCATCACCCCCCCCCCACCTTTGCCCCACGCCCGCTCTCATCCTCCCTAACTTTACCCCTCCCCCCAAGTCCACCACTCTCCCCAGTCCCGCCCTCAAAGTCTTCCCATGGGCGCCACTCGACCCATTAACGAACACCTTTCCCGGTTCCCTTACCGACTCACCCGCCGCCGTGTTCCTCGCCCCGGGTCCTGCTGGGTCGCCGCCGCGCTGGTGTTGTCTGCCACGCACCGTCGTGTTGTCCACCACACACTGGCCGAGGAGCTACTGGCGTGTGGGCACCACTGGGCCTTGCTCCCACCCAGTGCTTCGAGACTGCTTCAGCTCATGTTCCTCCGCCATACACAACTGATCGTGTGGAGGCGCCTTGGGCCTTGAGACACACCTGCTCAGGAATCTGCTGCAAAGGCTTATCTTGTGGTGGGAAAAGAAAGACGTTTTACAACAGAATTTTTGAGATCATTTATTTAAGAGAAAACGTACTGCATGTGTCTACGACACCTGTGTAGCCTAAGTACAAACAACATGGATGACGTCACGGTTGTCACACACCTAGGACGCTCGCACGGGCAGCGCTGCCAACGCGGCGGTGGGCCGACACCCTTGTCCGGGGGGAGTCGTGACGCTGTGCAGCCCGGCCCGTGCTTCTTTGTACACTTGTCGGTGGCACCTGTACACTGGTGGCACCCGCACGCTAGGTAGCGGCACCTGTATACTTAGTAGCGGCACTTGTACCCTTGGTAGAAGTATCTGTACCCCTGACAGCGGCACCTGTACACTAAACAGCGGCACCTGTACACAGGTAACGGCACCCGCACACTTGGTGGCCCTGGCACACAGGGAGCTGCTGCCTCAGCCCCGCACGTCCTCACAGGAGCGAGACTGTACAAACAAAACAACATTCAGCACACAGACGATGCTGCCCGCCCAGTGAGGAACACCTCTCCGCCCCCACGCCCGCCCCCAGCCGCCGCAGGTCCTCGGGCGGGGCTCGCCGGCCACACCTCGGGCAGGGCCGAGCGTCAGCCTTCCTGACGGCCGTGGTGGTGGGAAGGGTAACAAGACGGCCGCTGATGGTGGGCTGACTGGCGGTGGGTAACGAGAGGCGACCACCGGCGGCGAGAGACGGGCGGCGGAGGCCTTGGGGCGGACCAGTGCAGAACACAGCCTGTCTTGTGCACTGCATCGTCTTAGGTTTTGATTCATTGGATATGTGATTCAAATTCGTCAAATCATTTATAAGTGGGATTCAGGACCACAAGTCAAGTGTTTCATGCCGCTTCCCGCCGGTGGACATCGTAACAGTGAGACACGTGATCTGGATGGGTCTGGGGTGAAGGTCAGTACAAAACTTGAGACTGTCCCCAACTCTGCCTTCCAAAACGAGGGAAAATCTACCATACCGGGACAAGAGCTAGAACACCTGCTCTAGCAGTCTCCGCCCTGGCCTCCGACGCACCTGTGTGTGTGTGTGTGTGTGTGTGTGTAAGGGGAGGGAACACTGTGATGAAGGAGTTTCGTGAGGGGACACGGGCGGGCGTCCTAGGCGGTGTGGGCGTGCGGCGGGGGCCAGGACGGCAGGTCATTCTGTACACGTTGAGGTGCTGCCGGCCGGCCACACACCCCGACCCGAGTATAAAACTTACTTACATCGTATTATATACAAAATATACAGCATCCGGAGAAAAGATAACCGCTTGGTGTGGTATTGGCGTTGTCCTGCGCGTCTGGTATCACATTCGCGGGGCAGCCAGCGAGGACCTCAGCTCCGGGCCGCGCGAGCCGCCGATTCCTGCACTTTGCTCGCGCTTTTCGCTCCTCGAGGGAGAAAACACCAACCTCGTTTTTCGTTTTATTTCCTTTTTCATGTGGAAAATTTGCTTCATTGTGTTTCAGATACATGTTTAGCTTCATTACATTTAAGTTGTCCCAACGGCAACTGTTATCAAACCTTTTTTATTTGTGTTTGCGTCATCTGCTTATATCGATACTTGGGTTCACCGGAGACTTGCCGCAGCACGACCGTCGGACACACGGTGGACGCCAGTCTGCTTCGTGGACTGTGCCGGCGGGCCTTCCTTCCACCTTCGCCCTGACCCTCTGTAGTAGCAGCCGCCCTCCTCATGTTGGTCCACCCACTAGGTGTCCTGGCGTCGCTGCGCCACCCTCGCCCCTTCGTCCCACCTGGGCAGCAGCTGAAAGAATCCTGCGACTTGCACCATACTCATGCTGGGGTGCAGTATGGGAGGGAGGAATCTTTTCGTTGACATGGGCGCACCGAGTCCCCGCAGTGTGGGCGGGAGTGGAGCGGCATCCCTGGCGCCTTGAGTGGACATGGGGGGCGAGAGAGGGGGCGATGTGGGTGGTGGAGGGTGGGAGGGACTTCCCTCAGCGGTTCATCACCGAAAGGTGGCGGAGAGAGTGGGAAGCTGGAAGGAGGACACCGGTGGAGTGTGTGTGTGTCCCGAAGTCTGGGCGTGAGCGACGGACGTAAGGGCGTGGGCGGCGGAGGAGAGGGCGTGAGAGGCGGCAGAGGTGGGCACGTTCCCGGGGGTGAGGCCTGGGTTCGTGCCCAGAGCCGCCTGTCACATGCTGCCCATGTAGGGCCAGTTGAAGGTCGATCCTGAGAGCAGCATGTCCCTGTCGGAAAAGGAAGAAAATATTAACAAATGCAGGACAACAGCGGATCAGCGTATACTCAACATTGACAACCCGAAAGTAACGCAAACTGAGCATCAAAACCACTGTACTGCGAGGAGAGAGAGAGAGCGGGCCTGCACTCACCTGATGAGGGTCTCGATGGGCGTCTTGCCGACCAGTCTGACGAAGAAGAGTTGCTCTATGACGGTAGAGGAGACGGTGCGCAGCGACGGCAGGCGGAGCAGCAGCTTGCCGAACCTCGTGGGCTGGTTGGGGTACTGTGTCCGGCAGTACTCCTCCAGGGCACACTGGGACTTCTCCTGCAGCCCCTCGATGTGCGAAAGGTCGCTCAGCCCGCAGGCATCTGCCGGAAAAGGAGGAAGGTTAGCTGAGGGGCACTGACGTGACACGGAGGCATGCAGCAGGTGTACAGGTCGACAGCTCTGCGATATAAATGAAATGTGAATATACTAGGAAAAGGAGCAGACACAAGGAGAAAAGTCTAAACAATTAACGACACCTAAAAATAATGTCAGTGCACAGCGAAGGTCTGCATGGCGGTGCGGGGGGGGGGGAGGGGGGGGAGGGGGGGCAAGACAGGTATGGCAGACCGTGGAGGCAGCACATACAGCCTCGCCGGCCCCAACGTTTTAGGGAGGTGAAACGCGCGACCGCTCACTCACTCACTCACACACACACACACACACACACACACACACACACACACACAGAGAGAGAGAGAGAGAGAGAGAGAGAGAGAGAGAGAGAGAGAGAGAGAGAGAGAGAGAGAGAGAGAGAGAGAGAGAGAGAGAGAGAGAGAGAGAGAGAGAGAGAGAACCCAGCCTACGGACATTTGGGGGCTTCAGGGTGTTTGTAGGCGAGGCAAGGTGAGCAGCAAGGAGCCAGCCAGCCAGCCAAGCACCTGGAGTATATATCACCGCAGCCTCGCCATCCATCAGCTGGCCTTGTGGCGGCGTGAAATACACCGTGTAGCAATTTATCACCATTGTAATTCAAATCAGCAGCCACTGACGAGAAGAAAGGCGAGCAGGCTGAGCTGTAAATAAGTGTTGCTGCTGCCGACGCACTTTAGAACGAACTTAAGCATGTACACCGCGTGGGAACTGACGGACGCCACACCACCTGCACCGCTCTCTAACGCCTGCGTCTCATCTACAACCACTCCGGTTTTCCCCTGCTCAGGAGTGCCGCGTTCGTCCTTGTCCTTAGGTAACGCTGGGAAGTATCGGATCTTGGTATTGCCCATTCTGTCCTATAGTTGACTTTAATCTTTGCGAACTCTCTAACGCCTGCGTCTCATCTACAACCACTCCGGTTTTCCCC
>NC_066514.1:27004887-27017387 GCF_024679095.1 Eriocheir sinensis
ACCTTACACACCAACGCTTGACGGGGCTTTCACAGGAGTTGTAAGCATTTCCATAGGCAGTTTTGTGAGCCAGGTGGTAGTCTGACAAGTCTTCTACACCATGAATGTCAAAAACAGTCATGAGGACCCGACTTATTTCCTTTACGGGGTTTGGAAGTTCCTGATGTGAGAGGCGGAAGTGTCTGAGAGGAGAGGAGGAGGAGGAGGAGGAGGAGGCGGGGGTCTGGTGGGTGTCGGGGCGTCAGAGGGAATGGAGAGGACGCAACTGAGGCCGAGGTGAATGTCCTTTTTTACGGCGTCGCCATCACGGCCGCGAATACCTGATAACAGTTGTGATTGATTTGTAGCAGCCACGCACGGCCTCCAGACGGGCGCCGGCCGGGGGAGGGGAGTGGGGGGGCGGGGGAGACGAGGGGGCTGATTTACGGTATAAGAAACGCCTTTATTTGCGAGCTGCGGCGGGCGAGTGAGTGGCTGTTACGTAAGGTGTGTGTGTGTGTGTGTGTGTGTGTGTGTGTGTGTGTGTTTATCGGTTTGCAAGTGATTCCTGGAGCCCCGCGCGACGCATGAACTGAGATTGTTTGTTGGCCGCGCGAGGGGCGAGAGGCGCATCCCGAGAGGCACTGAGGCGTCCTTGTCCGTGTGTGTGGGGGTGCCAGCGCCAAGGCCTTATTAACACTTGATGCGCCTCCCCTCCACCCTCCCCCTCCCTCCTGGCACTCATTATCCTTCCTCATTTTCTTCTCAACTATTATTGCCTCACGCTCAGCACCATCATCTTCACCCCCACACACACGCCATGATGTTTACTTGTTTGCCTCCTCCTCCTCCTCCTCCTACTACTACTACTACTACTACTACTACTACTACTACTACTACTACTACTACTATTACTGCTACTCATCGTCATCTTCCCAATCTCCCCCGTCAGCATCACCAACAAGGCAGAGTGAAAAAAAATATACATTGGAAAGCTATTTTGGGCATACTCTTCAACATTTCGGAGCCCCAGGACACATATATTTGACAAGGCTTTCGTAGGAGTTCCGAGCATTTCCAGGGGGTAAGTTTTATGACCCTGGTGGCAGCTTGACCCTTCTCCTGCTACCATTTGACAAGGCTTTCGTAGGAGTTCCGAGCATTTCCAGGGGGTAAGTTCTATGACCCTGGTGGTAGTCTGACCCTTCTCCTGCTACCATTTGACAAGGCTTTCGTAGGAGTTCCGAGCATTTCCAGGGGGTAAGTTCTATGACCCTGGTGGTAGTTTGACCCTTCTTCTGTTACCATGAACCTAAATAGACACTCATAAGGACCCGATTGATCTCATTTTTGGCCTTTGGAAATAGCTGATGTGAGAGTCGGAAGCATCTAAGAAGACTGAGCTAACACGCTAGACGCCCCAGCTCGCCCGTGGCCGCAACGTATAGGCAGGAGGAAGTCAAAACAGTGAGAGAGTTCCGCGCGGGCGACCAATTACCACAAATCTCTCTTCGCTGCGCCTGTCACACCGCGCCCGCTCGCTCACGGATTGCCCCCTCCCCCCTCCCTCCCCCCACTGAAAAGCTTCGGCCCATATCATTAAAACTTTCGGGGCTTACACACATACATTCAGGTTAGGTTAGGTTAGGTTAGGTTACCCCAGTGCAGTGTTAACGGGCTAATACCATGGGCCGAAAAGAGGACGCTCAACAACCCAAGGATGTCGCAAGCCATGGAGACCTGGCCACATCACTCTTCCACCCCATTGCGACATATATCACCCCTCTTCTTCCCCCACTCTCCCCCCACAAGCGCTTTCAACTCCCCCCTCCCCCTCCACACACACGAAGGAAAACGAGGAAAACGAGAGAGGAATAGAAAATGCAACAAAATACTAATAGAATCACCAAACAATCGTAAGTACAAACAACCACACAGGGAAGAGAAGAGTTAACTGTTTGGGCGCACACACACACACACACACACACACACACACACACACACTACACACTACCACCTCATACTCATTTGTAAGTCCAAGATAATGAAGGGCAAACTCGCAAGCCCATAATAAACAGATAAATGCAACAATTAACCCTAAATTAAGACGGAAGGTTGAAAGCAAAGAGCCCGAACGTTTGACTGAAAAAAAAAAGAAAAAAAAATGCTGCTGGATGGCTTTTTTTTTTCCCTTCTTCCTCGTATAAATTTAGGATCAGTGACCTTCGCTACGCCCCCCTCCAAGCCACTCTGAGCTATATCGGCCGACACCTGTTTTTGCTGCTCCGGCCGGGGTTGTCTTCCTCCCCGCTCCTGTCTTCCTCCCCGCCCCTGTCTTCCTCCCCGCTCTGTCTTCCTCCCCGCTCCTGTCTTCCTCCCCGCTCCTGTCTTCCTCCCCGCTCCTGTCTTCCTCTCCGCTTCTGTCTTCCTCCCCGCTCCTGTCTTCCTCCCCGCCCCTGTCTTCCTCTCCGCTCCTGTCTTCCTCCCCGCTCTGTCTTCCTCCCCGCTCTGTCTTCCTCCCCGCTCTGTCTTCCTCTCCGCTCCTGTCTTCCTCCCCGCTCCTGTCTTCCTCTCCGCTCTGTCTTCCTCCCCGCTCTTGTCTTCCTCCCCGCTCTTGCAAGTTGTAATTCAAGTTATCGGGCGAACAAGTGATATAATTAGGGTGTAGTTAATAAGAGCTGCCGGCCGGTGTGGCTTAGCAGGGGAGTGATTTACAAGGCGAAGCAGTTACGCCATGACCACCGAACTGCTGCCTCCCTTCCCCCTCCCTTACCCCCCCCCAACCCCTCAACCCCTCCCCCTGACTCTTACTCCTCCAGTCTTCCACACACACACACACACACCTTTCAGCTTTCCTCTCCATTCATCCTGTTTCTCATGTTGTTCCTTATTCTTAATTTTCATTGTTTCTTTTTTGTATTAATCTCTCTCTCTCTCTCTCTCTCTCTCTCTCTCTCTCTCTCTCTCTCTCTCTCTCTCTCTCTCTCTCTCTCTCTCTCATTCATACTTATTCTGTTTCCACTTTTTTTTCTGCTCGTTCCTCCCTTCTCTCTCTCTCTCTCTCTCTCTCTGCTCTTTCCTTCCTTCCTCTTCATCCTTACTCCTGTTTCCCTAGTCCTCACAGCCCCTTAACTGACCCTCACACTACTCCTTCACTCCCCTCAACTCCCAATCTGACCCTCACACCACTCCCACACTCCACAACTCCCTCTACTACGGCTCCCTCCCCTTACCTCTCCCTCCGTCTCGTTCACGCCTCCCCTCCTTCCTCTCCTCTCTGCCTCGTCTTTTGCCACCTCGCCCACGGCCCGGCTAAGCTCCTGCCAATTAACATTCAATAGACAGACCCTTCCTTACGTCGAGTTCGGGTTCGGAATGAAGGGATTAGCCATGCGGGGAGGAAGGAGGAAGAGGTGTACGGGGAGGATGATGAAGAGGAAGAGGAAGGCTGTAGTGTAGAGGTCAGAGCGAAAGAATAAGGTTTTTAAAGGGAGAATGGTGCAGAGGAGGAAGATCTGGGGGTCAAGACGAAAGGAGGAAGGTCTATGGGAGTTTGCAAGGGGAGGAAGAGGAGGAAGAGAGGCAGAGGAACAAGAGGAAGAGGAAGACTTAGGAGGTCGGAGAAAGAAAAAGGTTCAAAAAGAGGATGATATAGAGGAGGAGGAAGATCTGAGAGGAAGGTCTATAGAGTTCGCAAGGGGAGGAAGAGGAGGAAGAGAGGCAGATGAACAAGAGGAAGAGGAAGACTTAGGAGGTCGGAGAAAGAAAAAGGTTCAAAAGGAGGATGATATAGAGGAGGAGGAAGATCTGAGAGGAAGGTCTATAGAGTTCGTAAGCGGAGGAAGAGGAAGAGAGGCAGAGGAACAAGAGGAAGAGGAAGACTTAGGAGGTCGGAGAAAGAAAAAGGTTCAAAAAGAGGATGATATAGAGGAGGAGGAAGATCTGAGAGGAAGGTCTATAGAGTTCGTAAGCGGAGGAAGAGGAAGAGGAAGAGAGGCAGAGGAACAAGAGGAAGAGGAAGACTTAGGAGGTCGGAGAAAGAAAAAGGTTCAAAAAGAGGATGATATAGAGGAGGAGGAAGATCTGGGAGGAAGGTCTATAGAGTTCGTAAGCGGAGGAAGAGGAAGAGGAAGAGAGGCAGAGGAACAAGAGGAAGAGGAAGACTTAGGAGGTCGGAGAAAGAAAAAGGTTCAAAAGGAGGATGATATAGAGGAGGAGGAAGATCTGAGAGGAAGGTCTATAGAGTTCGTAAGCGGAGGAAGAGGAAGAGGAAGAGAGGCAGAGGAACAAGAGGAAGAGGAAGACTTAGGAGGTCGGAGAAAGAAAAAGGTTCAAAAGGAGGATGATATAGAGGAGGAGGAAGATCTGGGAGGAAGGTCTATAGAGTTCGTAAGCGGAGGAAGAGGAAGAGGAGGAAGAGAGGCAGAGGAACAAGAGGAAGAGGAAGACTTAGGAGGTCGGAGAAAGAAAAAGGTTCAAACGGAGGATGATATAGAGGAGGAGGAAGATCTGGGAGGAAGGTCTATAGAGTTCGTAAGCGGAGAAAGAGGAAGAGAGGCAGAGGAACAAGAGGAAGAGGAAGACTTAGGAGGTCGGAGAAAGAAAAAGGTTCAAAAGGATGATGATATAGAGAAGAAGGAAGATCCAGGGTTCAAGACGTGAGGAGGAAGGTCTTTGAGAGTTCGTAAGGGGAGAAAGAGGAAGGCGCGGGAGATGAGAGCAAAAGAATGAGGTTTAAAGGGAGGATGGCACAGAGGAGGAGGATCTCAGGGTCAAGACGAGAGAAGGAGAAAGGTCAGTGAGAGTTCTTAAGGTGTAAAGGGAGGATGACAATAGAGGAGGAGGGAGAAAGGGCTGGAAAGGTCGAGAGGAGGAAAAGATGCCTCGACCCCCCTCCCCCCCTTTCTATATGTATTACTTCAAAAACTTAGGCGATGATACACTGTAGTCTTATGCTCGAGTCTCCTATCTACCCCCGCCCCCCCCCTCTCTCTCTCTCTCTCTCTCTCTCTCTCTCTCCCCCCGACCTCCTTCCCCCCTCCCGCCCCCCGCCTGGAATAGATGGGCCATACGTGACTCTGGCCACTTTGCCGCCGCCTGTTACGAGCCTCGGCAAACAGGCGGGCGTCCGTCTTCGCATGCTAACGCGGCCATCCCGGCGGAGTTATTATGTCTCCCAGTGCTCCTAAAGGCCGGGGCGTGCGGGGGTCACATTGAACTGCCCCGACACGAGCCTCTTCCTCCTGCCCCTTCTTTCTCCTCCTTTTTGTCCTGCTTCTCTTTCTCCTCCTGCCCCTTCTTTCTCCTCCTTTTTATCCTGCTTCTCTTTCTCCTCCTGTCGCTTCTTCGTCTTCCTCCTCCTCCTCCTCCTCCTTCTTCTCCTTTTTGGCTTTTTCTTACAACTACAATTCCTTCTTCTTCTTCTTCTTCTTCTTCTTCTTCTTCCTCCTCCTCCTTCTTCTCCTTCCTTTAGCTTTTTCTTACAATTACAATTACTTCTTTTTCCTTCTTCTTCTTCTTCTTCTTCTTCTTCTTCTTCCTCCTCCTCCTCCTTCTGCTATTGCTCCCCTATCTCCTCTATTTCTTCTTCCTCCTCCTCCTCCTCCTCGCCTCTATTTTCTGGTCCTCCCTTTCCTCGTGTTTAGTTGTGATGAGTTAGTGTGTGTGTGTGTGTGTGTGTGTGTGTGTGTGTGTGTGTGTGTGTGTGTGTGTGTGTGTGTGTGTGTGTGTGTGTGAAAATATGCTGCAAGGATTTTTTTTTGGTCTTTCTTTGTTTTCTTAAGTCTTTTTTTTTGTTTGCTATCTCCTTAACTCACAATCTTATCCTCAACTCTCCTCTCTCAACAACTCTCCCAATACTCTTCTCCCCTTCCTCCCGCCCCCTCCATCACCGCCGCCGCCGCCGCCATATCGCCAGCAACATAACGGCATATTTACATTTTTATGTCCTCGTGTTGTGATTCATTATTATTCCATTTTAAGGCTCCGGTCGATCGTGACACTCTCGATGGCTTCTCCTTCCTGCTCCTTCCCCGTCGCTGCCTCCCCCGCGCCGCCCTCCGTCCATTGAGAGAAGTTGATGTCTGGTGGTTAGGTTTGGTGGTGGTCGCGTCACCCCACCACCACCACCACCAAGACTACCAACACCATTAGCTATCACCTCTTAACCCCCCATGACCGGCACCACCACCACCACCACCACCAAGGCTACCAACACCATTAGCGATCACCTCTTAACCCCCCATGACCTGCACCACCACCACCACCACCACCATCACCACCACCAAGACTACCAACACCATTAGCTATCACCTCTTAACCCCCCATGACCTGCACCACCACCACCACCACCATCACCACCATCACCCCCCCCCCACCACCATCACCACCATCACCAGCGTTCAGCATCAAGAAGCAAGACGTTCTAGATTTGCGAAGCGTTTATCTCCACACTTATAACCCGGAAGCAGTATTTTATTTTGTTTTATTAGCGTTTCCGAGAGAGAGAGAGAGAGAGAGAGAGAGAGAGAGAGAGAGAGAGAGAGAGAGAGAGAGAGAGAGAAAGGCAATACATAAGAGAAACAAATAAAACTCTGAACTGCATCCTCGGGGGGGTTAGCGCGCACTGAATGACGCAAGGCTGGTTCATGGGCTGGTTGATGGGGCGCCGAAGGGAAGGAAGGGAAGGAAGGGAAGAACGGAGGAGGAGGAGGAGGAGGAGGAGGGATTAGCGGAAGCACTGAGGAATAGAGTAGAGGGGGTATGGGATAAAAATGAGGAGATAAATGATTCATGAGAGAGAGAGAGAGAGAGAGAGAGAGAGAGAGAGAGAGAGAGAGAGAGAGAGAGAGAGAGAGAGAGAGAGAGAGAGAGAGAGAGAGAGAGAGAGAGAGAGAGAGAGAGAGAGAGAGAGAGAGAGAGAGAGAGAGAGAGAGAGTGACAGACAGACAGACAGAAACAGCCTCCTGAAAAGAATATAATTGCAAAGAAAAAGGATGAAAAAATGAAGTTAATAAATATGAGGATGCAGAGAGAGAGAGAGAGAGAGAGAGAGAGAGAGAGAGAGAGAGAGAGAGACTCAGTGGTAAGCCCTCGCAGCTCGCCTCGATGGGTCTGGCGGCGGCGGCGGCGGTGGCGTATGGGGCGGCCGCCACTTTTGCCCGGCGAGTAGGGGAGCGCAGGGCGGCACAATAGGCGAGACAATGAGCTCAATTAAAAAGAGGTGGAGGGCAGCCCGCCGGGTGTCACTTGTGGCGGGGCAAAGCTTTGTCATCGTCTGTGTCTGCTGTGGCGAGGAGGAGGAGGAGGACGAGGGGGAAGGGGAAGAGGAGGAGGTTTGGGAAGAGTGGAGTGGTGTTTGAGGGAAAGACTCATAAGGAAAGTGATATGGTAATAGTATGGTGATAATTGGGAGAGAGAGAGAGAGAGAGAGAGAGAGAGAGAGAGAGAGAGAGAGAGAGAGAGAGAGAGAGAGAGAGAGAGAGAGAGAGAGAGAGAGAGAAAGTATGGCCTTAGCGACAGTCCTTTCTCTCTTTCCCTCTCTCTCTCTCTCTCTCTCTCTCTCACAGTCGCTCATTTCCCTTTCAAATGGTCCAATGGCCAGGCTGACCCCAGAGTACCATTGTTTCCTTCCCCGGCACCCTCGGCCTTGGCACCCTCTTCACACACTCTTTTCAGGACCAGGTTTTCACACTTTCCTCATCACTGCTCTTTTCCCCGTTATAGCGCAGGCAAGTTTTTATATTGGCGCCGTCTTGCCTGGCCCCCGAAGCTCATCTTGACCCACCCAAACTTTACCTGACTTTATCACGTTAGGAGAAAAGACACTAACATATATTCCAAGCTGCTTTCTGTCGGTAATTTGTCCTCGTGAGTATGTGTGGTAGGTATGTGTTAGGGTGAATGGGGGAATGGTTAAATGACAGCGGTAAGAGAGGGAGGATGAGAGGAGAAGTAAAGGGAAGAGGAGGAGGCAGAAACGGAGGTGGTGTTGGAGGGGAAGAGAATAAAGAGGTGAGAAAAGAAGTGGTTTTAGAAGAGAGGGGTGACGTGAGGGAAGAGAATGGGGCGTTCAAAAGAAGAGAATCGGGATGGTAGGGAAAGGAGGGGAAGAAGGGAGAAGGAAAGGCAAGGGGAAGGGGGAGAGGGGGCCATGATGGTAGGGGGAGAGGGAAGGGGAGGGGAAGAAAGGTAGGGGAAGAACAGAGACGGGATGGTAAGGAAGGGAGGGGAAGTGGAGGGAAGTGAAGGGAAGGTGAGGGGAAGGGGAGGAGAGGGCAGTGATGGTGGGAGAGGGAAGGGGAAGGGGAGGGAAGGGAAGGGGAAGAAAGGTAGGGGATGGAGGGGAAGAAGAGAGAAGGGAAGGCAAGGGGAAGGGGGAGAGAGGGAAGGGAAGGGGAGGGGAGGGGAAGGGGAAGGAAAGTAGGGAAGGGAGGGGAAGGGAAGGGAAGGAAAGACGAGGTGAAGGGGGAGAGATAGAGAGGGGGCAGTGATGGTGGGTGAGACAGACGGGGGAAGGGGAAGGCAGGGGACGGGGTGGGTGGGGGTGGGAGGGGGGTAGGGGGGACCACCCAGGCCGACACAGTGTCCCGGATAATGGACTCTCGCCCTCGGCTTGATACATTGTTATTCAAATTAACTCTGATTCTATTTTACTCCCCCACACTCTCCTCTTCACCTCTCTCGGGGGGGGGGAGGGGGGGGGAGGTGAGGGCAGGGACGAGGAGGAGGGTGGGGGGAAGACGTGAGGGCAGGGACGAGGAGGAGGAGGTGAGGGCAGGGACGAGGAGGAAGGAGGGGGAAGAGGTGAGGGCAGGGACGAGGAGGAAGGGGGGGGGAGAGAGGTGAGGGCAGGGACGAGGAGGAGGAAGTGAGGGCAGGGACGAGGAGGAAGGAGGGGGAAGAGGTGAGGGCAGGGACGAGGAGGAGGAGGGGGTTAGAGAGGAGAGAGAGAGAGAAAGAGAGAGAGAGAGAATAGAAAAAGAAAGGATGGAGAGAGGGAGTGAGAGTGAGAGAAAGGGTCGGTCAGTAACCACCACCAAGTCACTTACTCTCCCTATACTCTCCCTTCCTCCATTCCCTCCCTTAGTCTCCCTTCCCCCTGTGCAAGGACGAGGAGGAGGAGGGGGTTAGAAAGGAGAGAGAGGAAGAGAGAGAGGAAAAAAAGAAAGGATGGAGAGAGGGAGTGAGAGTGAGAGAAAGGGTCGGTCAGTAAACACCACCAAGTCTCTTACTCTCCCTATACTCTCCCTTCCTCCATTCCCTCCCTTAGTTTCCCTCCCCCCTGTATCGCCGTACCTCCCCTCCCTCACCCTGTATTTCCATTCTCTCCCCACGTACCTGAAACACTAACTAATATTTGCGCCTCACAGATATATATGGCCGGTATAATAAGAGACTTTCCCTTCTCACATCAGTTATTTCTAAAGGTCAAAGAGCGGGTCACTCGGGTTCTAATGAGTGTTTCTTGAGGTTCACGGTACAGAAGAAGGGTCACACTACAACCAGGGCCATAAAACTACCCCTGGAAATGCCCACAACTCCTACGAAAGCCTTGTCAAATATGTGTTCTTTGGCTGCGAAATGTCTTGTAATACGAGTTTTAGGGACACGGTATAAATTTCGCAGCCCAAGAATACACACATTTGGCAAGACTTTCGTAGGAGTTCCGGTATTCTTAAGACGCTTCCATCTCTCATGTCCACCAGTTCCAAAGGCCGAAAAGGAGATGAATCGGGTCTTCATGAGTATTTTTTCACGTTCGCGGTACAGAAGAAGGGTCAAACTACCACCAGGGCCATAAAAGTACCTCTGGAAATGCCCGAAACTCCTACGAAAACCCTGTCAAATCTGAGGCTTTCTGTGGGTAGTTTTATGACCCTGGTGGTAGTGTGACAAGGCTTCTGTACAATTATGGTGGAAAAAGGCTTATTAGAATATCTTTATGGGCCTGTAGAGATAATTCGTGTCAGCGCGGTACAGAAGAAGGGTCACACTACCACCAGGGTCATAAAAGTACCTCTGGAAATGCCCGAAACTCCTACGAAAACCCTGTCAAATCTGAGGCTTTCTGTGGGTAGTTTTATGACCCTGGTGGTAGTGTGAGAAGGCTTCTGTACAATTATGGTGAAAAAACGCTTATTCTCTCTCTCTCTCTCTCTCTCCCTCTCACCATAACACATTCCCCATTCTTCGGGTGATGGTGGTGGTGGTGGTGGTGGTGATGGTGGTGATGGTGGTGATGAAGATGGGTACGGAATTGTGGGATACTTACTGGTTTTGTTTACTTTAGTGGTGATGATGGTGATGATGGTGATGAAGGGGGGGGGAGAGGGGGAGGGGGGCGTTGTGATTGAGTGGTATAGTTACGTTTATTTCATTTTTATTTTCTGCCTTTTTTTTTTTGCTGCGCTTTGCTTTGTTCTCTCTCTCCCTCTCTCTCTCATTATCATCATTATCGACGTTTCGCCTCGTCATCATCATCTCTCTCTCTCTCTCTCTCTCTCTCTCTCTCTCTCTCTCTCTCTCTCTCTCATTATCATCATTATCGACGTTTCGCCTCGTCATCATCATCTCTCTCTCTCTCTCTCTCTCTCTCTCTCTCTCGTCTTTGTTCTGTCATTAAATAATTTTGTCGACGCACGAAGCTGTAAATGGATCGTCCCTGCTTGAACACACACACACACACACACACACACACACACACACACACACACACACACACACACACACACACACACACACGGCCTTGTCCCTCCTCGCCACACTTGATTTCATTCAGCATTTTACCCTGCCAGCATCAATGATTCATAAGGCGGAGCAGCAGCCTCCAGCCCTCCCTGCTCTCCCTTCCCTTCCCTTCGCCTCCCCTCACAGCCTCCTTACATAGAGACACCTCCGAGTCCCTGCCAACGAGTGAGTGTCTTTGGGCTTCGTGGGGAGATAAAGAGGAGGATCATGGGAGACAGCGTGAGATAGAGAGGGGGATGATAAAAGAAAACAAAAGGTTGCTCATTTATCCCCCGTATGCAGAAAAATAAAATCAATTCCAGCGAAGAGGAGACAGATTATAAATGAAACTGTGGCCGCCGCCTCAAAGCTGCCAAAAATCGTAGTCGCCACAAAAGCGAGTCAAAAATCGAGTCGCTAAATCATAAAAGCGACGAGCTGTTTGCCTTCCAGCTGAGCCCGGGCTGAACACCGCAGATAGCTTTGAAATTTAAATCTTGATTCAATTAACTGGAGAATTAGGGCGATTTTTACCACCGTGTCAGAAGGGGAGGAGGTGAGGCAGATTTACTGTGGAGGGGCGGCGAGGGAGGGAAAAGGGAGGGAAAGGGGAGTGAGGGAGGGACGCGGAGGGGAGATACAGCCCTGAGGAGGATAGGGGAGGAGGGTCTTGAAGAGGAAGGAGGATAGATTAATGTGGGGAGAGAAAGAAGGAGGGAGAAGGGAATGAAGGAGGGAGGGAGGGGAGATACAGCCCTGAGGAGGATAGGGGAGGTGGGTCTTGAAGAGGAAGGAGGATAGATTAATGTGGGGAGAGAAGGAAGGAGGGAAGGAGGGGAGATACAGCCCTGAGGAGGATAGAGAAGGAGGGTTTTGAAGAGGAGGGAAGGGAGAGGAAGGAGGATAGGGAGACGCGGGGAGAGAAAGAAGGGAGAAGAAGAGAGAATGAGGAGGAGAGAAAAGGGAATGAGGGAGGGAGGGGAGAAGGGAGAGGAAGGAGGATAGGGAGACGCGGGGAGAGAGAGAGAGAGAGAGAAGGAGGAAAAAAGAAAAAAATGAGAGAAGGTCTTGGGTCGAAAGGGGAGAGAAATAAGGATAGCGAGTAACGGGGCGGGAAAGAAGAGGACAAAAAAATGAGGAAAATGAGAGAGGCGTAGAGAAGGAAACAAGAGAACAGAGGAAGATCTTGAAGAAGCGATGCGGGAAGGGGAAGATCCTAGGAGCGAAGGATACCATGTGCAAGTTAAGGATTTGGAAAGGACGCGGATAGGACCTGTTGTTAGGGGGAGGAACGGACATAGCAGAGGAAGGGAAGAGAGGGGAGGAAAGGGGAAGGAGAGGGGAGGGTGCGTCATGGGGAGTGAGGGATGGCGCTGGGAGTCCGTTGGGGAGAGAAGAGGAAGAGGAAGCCAGACTGTGTGGTTGGTGAGGGTGAGATGAAGAGGAGGAGGAGGAAGAAGAAGAGGAGGAGGAGGAGGAGGAGGAGGAGGAAGGAAGAAGGGGATAGGCCTGTGAAATATATGCAAATGAGGAAGAACAAGTGAATGGAGAGGTGGAGGAGGCGTAGAGATGGAGGAGGAGGAGGAGGTGGAGGGAGGAGAGGTGGATGAGGAGGAGGAGGAAGACGGTAGAAGAGGTGGATGAGGAAGATGATGAGGATGAAGGGAAGTGATTCAGGAGGAGGAAGGGAGGAGAGATGGATGAGAAAGTGGATGAAGGGAGAGGTGGATGAAGGGAGAGGTGGATGAAGTGGATGAAGGGAGAGGTGGATGAGGGATTTATAATGACATGAA
>NC_066514.1:27022387-27037387 GCF_024679095.1 Eriocheir sinensis
AGAGAAGGAAGGATGGAGAAGGAAGAAAAGGAGAGAGAAATGGAAGGAAGGAGGAAGAAAGAAGGAAGGAAAAGACGGAGAGAAGGGAGAAGGAGGAGGGGGAAGAAAGGGAGAAGGGCGAGAGGGAAAGGAGGAGGGAGAGAAAAGGGGAGGAAAGAGAGGAAGGAGGGAAGGAAAAAAGGGAGGAAGGGAGGAACTAAAGCAAGGAGGGAGATAAAGGGAGAAAAGGAAGGAAGGAGGAGAAGGGGAAGGAGCAGGGAGTGAGGAAGGATGAGAAGCAGGAGGAGGATGAAGAGGAGAGCAAGGGGTAAAGGGCACTCCCCCCCCCTCCCCTCCCCCCGTCGTGTGCGTGTTGCAGGCGTGGACGGGGCGCGAGGGGCAGAAGACCCGGGCCGCTGAGGTGGAGCCAAAGGCGGGGTGATTAGGAGCGCGCGCGGAGGGAACATCCTGCTGCTTAGCCCGCGCTCCAAAAGGCATGATGATGGAGGCGAATCTTGTGTGACTGTAGTTCGTGTCAAGTTTCCTCCTCCTCCTCCTCCTCCTCCTCCCTCAACTCTTCATCCGTCTTCTTTTTTCTTCTTTTTCTTCTTCCACATTTTCGAACCTTTTTTTTTTTTTAACCCGGTAGCAGCGACGGGCCAAATTTGTGGCTTTACCGTGTAGCAGCGACGGGCCAAATTTGTGGCTTTACCGTGTAGCAGCGACGGGCCAAATTTGTGGCTTTACCGTGTAGCAGCGACGGGCCAAATTTGTGGCTTTACCGTGTAGCAGCGACGGGCCAAATTTGTGGCTTTACCGTGTAGCAGCGACGGGCCAAATTTGTGGCTTTACCGTGTAGCAGCGACGGGCCAAATTTGTGGCTTTACCGTGTAGCAGCGACGGGCCAAATTTGTGGCTTTACCGTGTAGCAACGACGGGCCAAATTTGTGCCATGATATAAACCCCCCAAAATAGATGATACATAAACTGATCACAAATGCTTTGATATATATAATGAAATGGTTTGCGTGAGAGATGATTTTTTCTCATTTTTCTCGCTTGGAGGGACCATTAAGAGACATGATGCCCGCTGCTCCCTCCACCACCGGGCTAATAGTTTGTCGCTCTGTACGATTTTAGTTCAACTTTGAGCCCTCGCTACGACGCCCTTCACACACCTCACTTCGGGGCGGGCCAGTTCTTGCTGCTCGCCCTGTGTGGCAGACATGACGACACCCCAGAGGGAACAGTTTAGCTCCTGTTTCTGGACGACAAGATTTATTGCCTCCCAGCGGTGTTTGCACTCCGCTTGAGGCGCCACCGAGGGAACGTGCTGGCGGAGGAGAGAAGCGCGGGCAAGCTTGCGGCGGCGGAAGCTGCTGCGTCGTGTACAGTCAAGGAGTAGCTGGGCGCGGCGGCCTCCAGACGGTCAACGCGCTGCCGCCGCCGCCGCCGCCTCGCCGCGACGCCGCCTCCTCCATTTGCGACTCTGCAACTCATCGCGAGCAGCTGTAATTAATTTCACCGGGTTTAAAAACGCATTAAGACTTCGGCTGCACTCGAGTCGGTCCATCGTTAATGTGAACGTAATCTAGTGACACAGCAGAGGTGGACAGGCCGGGGCGGGGGGCGGGAGGGGGCGGCGCGGAGTGGAGGTCACCCGACGCCGCTGGCCGAGACCTCCAGTGTTTTGATAAGCGGGCTGTGAACCTCTTATCGCCAAGACAAACAAACCCAAGAAATGTTTACTTGGTGTTTGATGGTGGGAGTATCAAAAGGCGCCTATCGCGCACTCCCACAAGAGTTATTAAGGCCACAAACACCCCTGCATTCCGCCCTCTGACCCCTGCGACCTGACCCCCTCCCAGGCACCGCGGGGGTCACGAGGCGGGTCGCGGGGGTCAGGGTGTCGCTTTACCTCCGCCATGTGTCACCTCGCCGCGATAACCCTTTCACAACAACACGCTCGCCGCGCCCTCGAACCCGCGGCCAATTAGCGGCTGAGTAGCGCCCTTGTTGCCGCCCCGCCAGCGTGATTCATTTACAAAATTCCAAAAGTGGGTAAATAAACGGTAAGCTAAATATAGAGAGAGGCCGTTGAGGGGCGCCACCCGAACCGGCGATGATGTGAGGGCGTTATCAACAGCCCGAGCACATGTCACAGATAAGGCGAGGTGAGGCGCCCCTGTTGTTCCTCGGCCAGTGTTTACCCGCGGCATTCCTCGCCCGCGACCTTATAACGCCTCTTTGATGGCCGTCACCAGATACTCCTCGACGGGTACTTCGGGCGCCCGCTCAAACGCCCTCGAGGGAGACACATCCATCACCCGCGAGTCCCGACGAACACTGACGAGGAGGAGAAGGAGGAGGGAAAGACGAGCAGGCGTATTAGGAAAGGAAGACGATTTGGGGGAAGAAGGGAAGGAAAGCAGGAGGAGGAAGGGAAGAGAAGAAAAAAGGGGAAGGGAAGGCAAGAAAAAGGGGGAAGGGAAGGCAAGGAGGAGGCGTAGCAGAGGCTGGCACAGCAGACCAGGATGAGGGAGGGGCTGGGGCGTCTTAGGACAGAGGCCAGAAAGACTAGCGTTCCAGGGGCCTTGTTCGTCACCTTGGACAACGGTACAACTCATTCTGTTCGCCCTTTTCTAGTAGTCTCTAAATCTACCCCTTTTGCTCTTTCCTTTCTGTCTCCTCCTCCTCCTCTTTGTCTTCTTACTCTTCAGGGCCACAAGGGAAAGATGAGCTCCGTGCAAGCAAAGACTCATTCTGCAAACCCTTCCTTCCTTTGAATCTACTCCTCTTGCTCCTCTATCTCTGTCTCCCGCTCTTCCTCCTCCTCGTCTTCTTACTCTTCAGCCCCGTGGAGAGGAACCAGCAGACACAGGCGCCTCTATGCAGGGAGGGACAAATATATCACTCCTTCGCCAGTGATTCATGGCGGCGCGCGTGCGGGCCGGCCGGGAATTCGCTAATCTCCCGGCGCGGTAAGTGTGCCTCGGGGGGCGTCGGCGGCGGCGAGCGTGGCGGCGTGAGAGGCTCCTGTGTGCGCGGTGCTTGAGGGTCGGCGGACACTTGTGAGGGAAAAAAAGATTGAATAACTAGATTCTTGAGTGTGAGTGCCAGTGTGGAGGTGGTGGAGGAGGAGGAGAGGGACGGCAGAGGTCACGGTGGTATAAAGGGATGCAGTGGACGGAGAGAGAGCGTCGCTGTGACTTAAGGACTCAGCGTGGGGGGGATCCTTGAGACTGAGGTGCCCAGTTACACACACACACACACACACACACACACACACACACACACACACACACACACACACACACACACACACGGGTCATGGAGGAACAAACACACCCACGCTCCACTTGATTACTCTCGCTGACCCATTAATAAGGGCGTCGGGGGCGTGGGCGGCGTAAATGGCTGCCCCGCCCCGCCCCGCCCCGCTCGTCCCTTCGCGCGGGGAGTGACGGCGCGCCCCAAGAGCCCACTTTGTGTAGCCTCCACTGAGGTAAACAAAACACTATCGTTAAGTGAGTGACTCCCGCCCGTGAAGGAGGAAGGGAGGGAGGGAAGGGGAGGCGGAGGATAGCGCTGACAAGGGAAGACGATGAAGGAGGAAGAGTGTTGTATGGGAGGGCATGGCAAGGGAGCGGGGCGATGAGAGGCAAGGGAGTGGGGAGGAGTGTAGCTGACAATGGTGCCCAGTTACACATATTTTACAAGGCTTTCGGAGGCGTTTCGGGCATTTTCAGGTGTAGTTTAATGGCCCTGGTGGTCGTTTAACTCTTCTTCTGTACCATGAATGTGAAAAAATCCTCATGAAAGCCCGATTAATCTCCATTTTGACCTTTGAAAATAGAGTACGAGGAGGAAGCGTCTGAGAATATCGCCCATGATCAGGACAACTAAAAAAGTTCGTCCGTGCAGTCCCGTGACCATTGAGGTAGTTAAACAGAAACTAAGCAATAACCAGTGAGGATGGGCGCTGCTATTTATACATTCAACTGTAAAAGGTTAAGTTTTTTCAATATATTCCTTTCACTTCAGGTTCGAGGGAGAGATTCACTTTCCTGGCGGGCGGCTTGCATGTCCCAGCTGCCCTCATTGTCAGTCTGATGGCACGCGCACTGTTCTGATGGCCAAGCGCACTCTGTTCTGATGGCCAAGCGCACTCTGTTCTGATGGCCACGCGCACTGTTCTGATGGCCAAGCGCACTCTGTTCTGTTGGCCATGCGCACTCTGTTCTGATGGCCACGCGCACTATGTTCTGATGGCCAAGCGCACTCTGTTCTGATGGCCAAGCGCACTCTGTTCTGATGGCCATGCGCACTCTGTTCTGATGGCCATGCGCACTCTGTTCTGATGGCCATGCGCACTCTGTTCTGATGGCCAAGCGCACTCTGTTCTGATGGCCAAGCGCACTCTGTTCTGATGGCCACGCGCACTCTGTTCTGATGGCCAAGCGCACTCTGTTCTGATGGCCATGCGCACTCTGTTCTGATGGCCACGCGCGCTCTGTTCTGATGGCCATGCGCACTCTGTTCTGATGGCCAAGCGCACTCTGTTCTGATGGCCAAGCGCACTCTGTTCTGATGGCCACGCGCACTCTATTCTGATGGCCATGCGCACTCTGTTCTGATGGCCAAGCGCACTCTGTTCTGATGGCCATGCGCACTCTGTTCTGATGGCCATGCGCACTCTGTTCTGATGGCCATGCGCACTCTGTTCTGTTGGCCACGCGCGCTCTGTTCAACACCCCAACGCTATGTAAAACCAGGCTGTACCAAGCATTTTTTTCCCTCCTGAATAGATTGGAAAAACAAACTATCAGGCTTGGGAGGTGATAGTTATGTTCCTCAAAGGTGTGTCGTGTGTTTGTAGCGGACTGGGCTGATCACACAGACAGGAACACTGCACGACACCCTTACTCCTGAAATTGACCTCGCTATCGGCCACCTCTTTTGATTCTTTTTTGTAGGACCAGCGAGTAGCGGGCTTTTTTTTTTTATTATTGTTTCCTTTGTTTGTGCCCTTGAGCTGTCTCCTTTGTTGTAAAAAAAAAAAAACAACAACAACTCGTGACCTGGGAGAGGCTGGTGAGTGACTGACGAAAATGAGCTATCAGGAACACAAGCCCGCGGAGCCACAACGACGGAACGCAGTGATCGCCGAGTAGAGTTGAGGAGGAAGAAAGATCACATTCATTAAAATCACTCACAGGTGTACTCACGACTCCTTCACGACCCCCACACACACCTCGCATGCACCTGCCCTGTAGCTCACCTGTGGAAGAGAAGGATCAGTATTAGTTATTGGCATTATTATTTTTTTATCATTAACATTAAGATTTCCACTACTACTACTACTACTACTACTATTTCTACTACTACAATACAACAACTACTTCTTCATAGTGCTGTAACAACCATTAATTAACGCTGCTCCCATTATTGCCGTGGCTGTTGTTGTTGTTAGCGATGCCGGGGCGGTGATCGGCGCTGCTCTGAGTCACCGCCGGCGCCCAAGAGCTTATAAATAGCCCGGCGTAACACTAGTGACTAGAACCACACAACGGCTACACACACGGCGGGCACACGCAACACCCCGCTCCACACGCGACGCAAACACACACAAGACCCTAAAATACATCCCTCACACACACACACACACACACACACTCACACAGGGCACGTCCACCACACAGCCAGACGATCCTGTACGTAAACATATATATAAAAAAAAAAGAAAAGACAACAGCGCAGAACACGGCCGTCTCTCACCCGTGGTCGACGCGAATTATCAAGACAACAAACAATGATCTTCAGGGCCACGACCCCGCTCATTCATCAGCCTCAAGGACCCCCCCCCCCCCTCCAACCCTCCCCCCCGCCCCTCGCTGCCACAGTGACTACACAGCCGCTATTCGTTTTTTTTATTTTTTATTTCCGATCCAGTTTAATTTTAAGCATCACCCTCGCGGCCTATTTGCAATCCTTTTGAGTGTTTGCTGCGGGTCGTGTGTTTGGGGCAGTTCCACAGTTCCCCATGACGGGTTAGTAAGCTCCCAAACCAATACCAGAGCCTTCGAAATTTCCTTGTATAGTGTCTGGTGTTTATATTAAAGTTCACAAATTTGATGGAACTGTACAGGAAAAGTCTTGTGTATTTAGTGTGGCATCGCAGACCTCCCCATTTTGGATCGTATGGGATTCTATACTTTGGTTCGGGCTGTTACGAAGACACTGTGTTGGACTGTGAAATCGGCTCTTTGTCTCCCGCCGCCTCCTCAGTGTCTGGCTGTCTGTGTGTGAAGTGGCGGCCCAGGGTATGCAGCACCGTGTGTACGATTATGTCTTCAGTATGTTTCCTTGGTTGTGTATGTCGCAAACCGAAGTAAAACTACCATTAGTATCATTATCCTTGTCACTGGCCTTCAAGAACTATGGACTATGGGACGCATTCTTAAATATTTCTGAGCCCAAGTACTCATATTTAACAAGGCTTTCGTAGTACTTGTGGGCCATTGCAGGGGTAGTTTTAGGACCCTTCTGGTAGTCTGATCTTTTTTATGTACCATGAAGCTAAAGAAACACTCATTGGAACCCGACTGATCTCCTTGACGGACTTTGGAAATAGTTGATGTGAAAGTCTGAAGCGTCTAAGAATACCACCCTATTCACCCTCGCTCGCAACCCCACCCTGTGCCAGGCCAACCCGTCTGTCTCCTCGTCTCCCTTCTACAGATTCAAGCACTCTTACCATCACCGTATTAAAGAACAGTACAACACCATACCATAGATCACTCGACTCCTTTCTCCGAGGCTGCATCTCTCACGCCCGCCCTTACACCTAGCCCCCTTCCAAGAGGCTCCGTTCCGCCCCCTTCTACAAAATTCAAGCACTCTTACCATCACCGTATTAAAGAACAGTACAACACCATCCCATAGATCACTCGACTCCTTTCTCCGAGGGTGCATCTCTCACGCCCGCCCTGACACAGCCCCCCCGCCCCTGGAGTAGCTGGCGCCCACCCATCAGGCGGGAAATACATCACCGGGCGTCCTTCCGTGAAGAGAAACATGATCAGCAATTAGAGAAAACAAGGGAAGTTTTAAGACGGCTGACTTATGATGGGTAACCAGACGCCGGGGAGACGGACCCACACGCCGACGCCATCCTCGTAGTGGCGGGGTGCACGGGGCTCTGCGAGGGTGTAGGTGGGGGCTGTTAAGTGTTTGCAGGGTGTAGGCAGTGGTGGTGGGTCTGGTCAGGGAGGTGGTGATGGTGTAGATGGGTCCAGTTGTGGGAATGATGGTGTAGATGGGTCTAGTGATGGGGTGATGGTCTAGTGGTGGAGGTGATGGGGTAGGCTGTTGATGGGCCTCGTGGTAGGCGTGGAGGTGCCGGCCAAGGTGTATGGGCGTGGCGGCGGCGGGTGACGAGGCTTTGCAGTGTCACGCGCCAACAGGCTACAAAGTTTCGCCCTGAGTGACAAATCGAGGTGAGGACACGAGAAGTACATTAGCACGGGCGAGGGAACGTGACGAGTGGTGGTGGGGGGAGGGAACGGGTGGGGGTAGTGGGGGGGGGGGTGGAAGGCGCGCCTCCCCCGCCTCGTGCCCTCTGGCCCCGCTAAGACTTTGAGAGCCCCGGCCTATGATGATGGTGTAAAAATGCAAATCTTGGAATCCCTTTTTATGTGTGGCCACGTTTTTTGTCGGCCTTATCTTGTGATAGGTCCATAAAGAGGGCGTCTTATCGCGGCGCCGTCATCGTCCAGGAGACGCGTCTCGGCCCGCTTCGTCCACGCGCCGCCGCCCCGACGAACGAAAAATTCAGCCTCGCTTGTCGAAAACCTCCGGGAAAAGCAATACAATGGTGACTTATTAGAATATCGCTATTGACATGTAAGAAGACAAAAAGCCGGCGTGTGCACTCATCTTCCGCCCCGTCAGCGGAGGGGAGGGAAGCCTTGCCGCCGCGGCCGCCGAGCGAGAGGTCAACTGGCACCGTCCAATGCGCAATTGAGAGGGTCTTACCGCTGCCCCGAGAAGCCCCGCAAAGTGCACCTTACGGCGAGGCCACGAGGACCAGCGCCCCCGCCCCTGTCGGCCCCTGCCGCCCCGTCAACGAGGCCGTGAAGGGCTTGACAGCCTCTTGGCGGGGAAATTACGAGGACAGGGAAACACTGGTGCTCACACGGCGCGTCTGTGTTGACTTAGCGCCGCGCCGAGACGAGAGCCTCGTTAATATGCATCCGGTGTGTGTGTGTGTGTGTGTGTGTGTGTGTGTGTGTGTGTGTGTGTGTGTGTGTTTAGATATTCTCAAGTCTGGCCTTACGAGTCAAAAAATAGAACTCTACCAACTATGAGGCCTTTCGCTCCCTCTAAAAATAAGAAACAAAGAACCTTTACTAATCTTCCCGCCAACGTAACGATTTGGCTTCCAGATAACGAGACAACGTTCACAGTCTTAATGCGCGTTATTGTCCCTCGTGGTGACAGGTGTTTGGCAGGTGCAGGAGTCTCCCTTCTGCGTCTCCGCCTCCGCTTTGTCCTGGGGTGTGCTGAGGCCGTGGCGGGGCGGCGGCTCATCCTCCTCAGTGTGTTGACTTGGGAGGGAAGTACTGACGAGTCCTGGGGGGGCTTAGTAAGGACCTCATCGCGTCTGCTTCAGGAGATATTCGTGAGTGCCTTCGTCTGATTCCCGTGGCTAGGTTGTTGTTGTTGTTGTTGTTGTTGTTGTTGGTGGTGGTGGTGTTGCTCTTCTGTCTTCTGTTTCTTTTCTTCCTCCTCCTCCTCCTCCTCCTCCTCCTCCTCCTCCTCCTCCCGTGGTCGCCGCTGAGGTGCTTGGTGGGTTTCCTGCCGACTCGAATCTTTTTTTGTGACGTTGAAGACATATACCGATCGATACACACACACACACACACACACACACACACACACACACACACACACACACACACACAGACACGCCGAAGTAATAATTGTGTTTCTCTGTTCTGTATTTTTCACAGATTATTTATATTCTGCAATTTTCAGACTAACTTATTGTATTTTCGGTTTTGGGTCTCTCTCTCTCTCTCTCTCTCTCTCTCTCTCTTTCTTCTTTACTTACTTTAACATCTTACATATTGCAATTGAATACTCTCTCTCTCTCTCTCTCTCTCTCATCTGCAACACAAACTCTCCCTCCCTCCCTCCCTTCACTTCGCAGCGCCAGAACAAAAGTTAAGGGCCCCGCCGTGCGATAATGTCGTTCTGAATTAGTTCTCTCCAGCGGGCACCCACCTCCCCGCCCCCCCGCCCAGCCTCGCCTCCGGATAAGTGTGAGGTGGGGGTGGGGGGCAAAGGGGGGGAAGGGGGGGCGAGTCCGGTTATCTGTGAGTGTGGTAGTTGTGATGAGCGCCTATGTGTGTGTGTGTGTGTGTAGTACCGGAGGACACAACACACACACACACACACACACACACACACACTCAGCTTCCCCGTGCGGTTTAACATCACACAAATTCAGTAAAATACGAGGCGCCGGAGATGAACAAACCCAAACGCCATTAATATAACACTCGGCTCCCTTCCGTCCCCTCCCCCCCCTTCCCCCCGCCCCCCTTCCTTCGCCTTTACCGCCCATCCTTCATACTTTCCTTCCTTTCCTTCCTCCTTTCCCTATATTGTCCAGCCTTCACACTCTCCTTCCTTCCTTCCTTCCTTCCTTCTTTCCCTCCTTTCTTTCTCTCTCTCCTTCCTCACTTTTTCTGTCACTCCTTCATATTTTCCTTCCTTTCTCTCTGTTTCTACTTCCTCCTTCCTTTGTTCATCCTTCATTCCTTCATTCCTTCCTTCTTTTCCTCTCTCCTTTCTTTGTCTTCTCCCTCACCTCCTCTCTCCCCTTTCCTTCCTTCCTTCCTTTCTCCTGTTTCTTCCTCCTCCTCCTCCTCCTCCTCTCTCCCTCCCTCCGTCCTCCTCCCTTCGTCCTGAACAAACTTTGGTCTCTTTATTTAGAAATTAATAAATCATGTAGATCTGCTTCGAGTTTAAAAGTTAGCCCGTCGACTTGGGTATGTGTGTGTGTGTGTTCGTGTGTTGGTTGCTTCCCGGGCCGGTGGATGGGCGGGGGAGGGGGTGGGGGACGGGAGAGGGAGTGAGGGAGTGGGGGAGTGGGGGGGGGAGATATTCACTTTTAAATGAAGTTCCACTAACTCAGCAAGGCCCGTCGGCTGCCGCTTCGCTCTGACATTTACATTTCTAAATCCTTCTTAACATTTACGAGTATTATTTTCTGATACAGAGGAGCGGAGAGAGGGGCTGAGGGGGGGGAGAGGGGTGACGGGAGGGAGGGGTGGAGGGGTCTGAGAGGCTAAGAGGAGGTCATGAGGAGGCAAAGAAAGGGTGAAGAAGAGCTTGGAATATAGACAGAGGTGAGGAGATGAGGAAGGGCGGGAAGGGGCAGAGGTGAAGGGGCGTCTGTGGGGCTGGGGAGAGATAGATAGATAGATAGATAGAGATTGGGGGGGGGGGGGGTAGGGGGCTTTAGGAACATGACAAGCCTCCATTACTCCTTCCCTCCACCCACACCCCTCAATCCCTCCTTCCCTCCCTCCCTCCCTCCCCCTCTTTCTCTCCCTTCTTATTTCAGCCTAGCCCTCGTCCAGCAAGTTAAATCTTTTCCCTTCTGGCTCTCTATCCATAAAGCCTTAATCCTAACTAAACCATTCTCTCTCTCTCTCTCTCTCTCTCTCTCGGGGAAGCCAACCAGAAAGCCTTAAAAACGACTCCTATTCTGCTCAGTCCAGTCAGCCAGTCACTTGCTAGCCCAGGTGAGATTCAGTTTACCTGTCATGATACGCTTCCGTCCAGTCAGCCAGTCACTTGCTAGCCCAGGTGAGGTCCAGTTTACCTGTCATGATACGCCTCCGTCCAGTCAGCCACCTATATCATTTTTTCCTCTTTCGCCTCTTCCTTTAATGAACCTTACACAACAAAACAGCAATACTCTCTCTCTCTCTCTCTCTCTCTCTCTCTCTCTCTCTCTCTCTCTCTCTCTCTCTCTCTCTCTCTCTCTCTCTCTCTCTCTCTCTCTCTCGCATCCTTTCATCAACCCCCACACGACAAAACCCTTACATCTTTTCCTTTCCCGTCGCTTCTTTTATCTCTCAACCGTGACCAAAAAACTTATAATATCAATGGAATCACGTCGCTCCCCATTCCCATTCCCCGCCTTTAATTTATCTGGGCCTCTCGCGCGGGGTGGGTGGGGGGTGGGGGTGGACAACGTCTGCTGGCAACGGGCGGCGGCGGCGACAGGCTGGCGAGGGGAGGCCGATTAGTTAAGGCTGTCACGGATTGTCCTCATTGGCCGCGGCTGTCCAGGGGGAAAGGTATGGGTGTCCCGGCCTGTCCCGTGAAGGATGGAGGTGTTCTGGCGTGTTCTTGTAGACGTGGGGAGGGGGAGGGGGGCGATGTAAGACACGGCAGCTTGGAAGAGGACGGGAAGCGAGTCGTTGGAGAGTTGGAAAGTTTCGTTTAGTCGGCGCAACATCTGTGGTCATATGCCGGTGAGAGACAGAAGGGGAAGGAATTATAGGAGAAGGGAACAGACCCCAGGAGACGGGACACAACCCCCGATTAATACCTGGTACCCATTCACTGCTGGGTGGACAGGGGCGTAGGGTATCGGAAAAGCCGCCCAAATTTTTCAACTCCGCCCGGGAATCGAACTCGGGCTCTCTCGGTTGTGAGCCGAGTGTGCTAACCACTGCACCACGAAGCCCCCTGAGAGAAAGAGAGAGAGAGAGGAGTGAAGCAAATCGACAAAGAAGTATGGCGATAGGTAGAGTCAAGGAAGCAATTATGCAAATCCAAATGGAGACGAATGGGACGGAACCAAGACGGAGGAGGAGGAGGAGGAGGGATGCCACAAGCCGAGGAACAACAGCACTCACGAGGCCGCCGACGTGACCAGTGACTGACTTCATCGCGGGCGGAAACTTTTATCTCCAATCACGAAAGAGCAACACCAGAAAGAAAAAAATTATGCGTTTTATCTGATGGCTCACGAAATGACATGATGTGGTTGGACTGGAGGGAGACAAGGAGAGAGAGAGAGAAGGGGAAATATAAACGGCAATGAAGAGGGTAGGAAAGAGTGGGGAAAAGGTAGACTGAATGCGTTTTATCTGATGGCTCACGAAAGGGCATGATGTGGTTGGATTGGAGGGAGACAAGGAGAGAGAGAGAGAGAGAAGGGGGAATATAAAGTTAAATGGCTTGCTTGGCTTTTTAATTTCGCCTTTGGGAGGATATTGATAGTTAAATGTGTTGGAGATTCAGTTTTTTTTTACAACAAAGGAGACAGCTCAAGGAGAGAGAGAGAGAAGGGGGAATATAAAGTTAAGTGGCTTGCTTGGCTTTTTAATTTCGCGTTTGAGAGGGAATTGATAGATGTTGGAGATTCATTTTTTTTTACAACAAAGGAGACAGCTCAAGGGCACAAAAAAAGGAAACAATAATAAAAAAAAGCCCGCTACTCGCTGCTCCTACAAAAAAGACTCAAAAGAGGTGGCCGGAAGAGAGGTCAATTTCGGGAGGAGAGGTGTCCTGATACCCTCCTCCTGAAAGAGTTCAAGTCGTAGGCAACACATCACATCACATCACAAACTCAGTCGTAAAAAGTTATTTAATAAGTCAACCACAGCAGCTAACCACGCCTTGAGAAACGGGTCGGAAAAGAAACAAACCGGATAACAGAACAAAAAGGAAGAGTGAGTTATGGAACCGTCGCGATGAGGAGAACAATCTAAGAACACAAAAGCAAAACAAGAACAAAGGGACAATTTAGAACACTACGACGCCTAAAAGATCATCCACCAAGACTTCTATATATTATTCCGGCTACTCCCGACGCTCCTGCTGGATCCAATGATGTGAGAAATATCAAAGAACACAAAAGCAAAACAAGAACAAAAGGACAATTTAGAACACTACGACGTCTAAAAGATCATCCACCAAGACTTCTATATATTATTCCGGCAACTCCCGACGCTCCTGCTGGATCCAATGATGTGAGAAATATCAAAGAACGCAAAAGCAAAACAAGAACAAAAGGACAATTTAGAACACTACGACGCCTAAAAGATCATCCACCAAGACTTCTATATATTATTCCGGCAACTCCCGACGGTCCTGCTGGATCCAATGGCGTTCTTTCTCCCTTTTCCGTCTAACCCCATTTCCATCTACTCAGCCGTCCGCTCCCTCCCTCCCTTTCCGCCTGCCTTCACCCAGCTCTCCCTCCCTGCCTCCAAACCATCTTCTCCCCTCCTGCTGTTCTTCACCCTCTTACGTTTCGTGCCGTCCCGAGACCCGCGGGATGATCCTGACGCCGACAAAACCCGCGACATAAATCAAAGCGGTGGGTCGCCTGGTATCGAGTCGCGCGCCGCGGCGGGGTGGCGGCCGCGCGGCGAACTAATCACCCGCGACGTCATTTCCGACCAGCAAGGTTTCCGGGCCGTTTGTTTCCCGCCAAAAAGTCTCCCCCCGCGTCCGAATTCATGTTTGTTTCTTGAAGACATAAAAAAACGCGCACGACGGTCGAAGTGAATCCACGAATGGGCAAAACAAGCCTTGGATCGCCGCTACCACGGAACGAACCTCTTCAAGAGTGACCTCGACTCTGGCCTTCCTCCTTCACCGGCGGAAGAACTCTACGGTGAAATCAAAAGCAAAACCCAAGACTACGAACTTCAAAC
The DNA here is from genome assembly GCF_024679095.1 of Eriocheir sinensis. Taxonomy (NCBI): domain Eukaryota; kingdom Metazoa; phylum Arthropoda; class Malacostraca; order Decapoda; family Varunidae; genus Eriocheir; species Eriocheir sinensis. Next base: position 27,036,118 of record NC_066514.1, read on the forward strand.
CCCTCTCACATTTACCCGGAGGAGGAGGAGGAGGAAAGGAGGCAGGCGGCAAGAGGGAGGGAGGGAGGCTCGGATGGGTGGGTAGCTATCGGCTGACTGGCTGATCGATGTTTTCTTTTTCTATTTTTATCGGCGGCGAGTGATCGGGCGGCAAGTGACATGGCCATTACGCGGAGGGGACGGCGATCGGGCAATTTAAACTGGATTTGAAAGAAATGTCTGATCCGGCCTCGGCATTGTTCAACATTTATGGGAGCTTAATGGCAGAGGGCGCGAGGGGGAGGAGAGAGAGAGAGAGAGAGAGAGAGAGAGAGAGAGAGAGAGAGAGAGAGAGAGAGAGAGAGAGAGAGAGAGAGAGAGAGAGAGAGAGAGACATAGAGAGAGATAGAGAGAGGAGGAGAGGAGGCAGACACCAATGAGATAGATAGATAGAGAGAGAGAGAGAGAGAGAGAGAGAGAGAGAGAGAGAGAGAGAGAGAGAGAGAGAGAGAGAGAGAGAGAGAGAGAGAGAGAGAGAGAGAGAGAGAGAGAGAGAGAGAGAGAGAGAGAGAGAGAGAGAGAGAGAGAGAGAGAGAGAGAGAGAGAGAGAGAGAGAGAGAGAGAGAGAGAGAGAGAGAGAGAGAGAGAGAAGGAAAGGGAGTCGAGGGGAGATACGAAAAAAAAAAAAACAGGAAAAAGATCGAACCTGAAACCGAGAAAAGAGAAAACAATGAAAAAAAAAACAATGAAAAATAACAAAAAAAAGGAAGAATAAATTTTTGAACTGTCGCTTAGAGGAAAAAAAAAAAAAAAATCAAAAAAAAAAAAAAAGGACGATTTGAAACTTGAAAAAAAAGAAAGATTTAGAAAAGAGAGAAAAATAATATAGAGAAAGAGGAGGGAAAGGAAAGTATAAGGGAAAGGAAAGTATAAAGTGTTTCGCATAAGGCTTCAGGGCGCGGGTCATCAGCTCACAAAGGGACTCGATTTCAGGAAAGGAATTCAAACCCCTTTCGATCCTTCGTGACTGATGCTACTTTTTGGGGAAGGCGAGGAGAGGGGGTTAACAAAATAGGGAAAATAAAGGGTTCTAAATAAGGGAGAGGAAAGGGGCAAGATAAGAAGGGAGAGGAAAAGGGAGGAGAAGAGGAGATAGAAACAGGAGGGAAGAGGAAATACATAGACGGTTTAGTGAAGGGGAAAGAAGGGGAGGAGGAACCGGAGAGAAGGAAAGGGAAGAAGGGGGAATAAAGATCATGAAGTAAGGGGAAAGAGAGGAAAAATATAGGGC
>NC_066514.1:27042387-27054887 GCF_024679095.1 Eriocheir sinensis
GAGGAGGAGGAGGAGGAGGGAGAGAAGAGGAAGAAGGAGGAAGGAAGATAAAAATGAGGAGAAAACGTAATATGAAAAGGAGAAGGCGAAGAGGAGGAGGAGGAGGAGGAGGGAAAGAAGAGGAAGAAGGAGGAGGAAAGAGAAAAAACTGCGGAGGAAACGAAATATGAAAAGGAGGAAAGGAAGGAGGGTGGAGGGAGGAGGAGGAGGAGGAGGAGGAGGAGGAGGAGGAGGAAGAAATAAAAGGGCGGAGTCGTAGGATGAAAAGCGAGAGAAAAGGAGTGAGAGAAAAAGAGAAAGAAATCCCAGGAAGAAAGCGTCTGAGGGGGTGAGAGAGAGAGAGAGAGAGAGGGGAGGAGGAAGGAGGAAGGAGGGAAGAAAGAGTGTGTGTGGGGGGGGGAGGGGGGAGTGAGGGGGAGGAGGCGGGGGGGGGGGGGTCCTGAAGGAAGTGCGCTAATGGGCGGCGGTGGGGTAGGACGGGTCAGTAAGGGCGCTGGTTTACTGTACAATGGGCGCCCATCACCGTGAAGAAGCTGCCCCCCGCTCCCCGTACCCCCCAAAACGCCCCTACCCCCCTGTCCTACTAACTCTGGTCTCCCATTTGTCGCTGTTTCTGCCCCTGCCTCCAACACTCTGTCCCCTGCCCCCTTCACCCTTCTCTCTACCAGCCTGGTCTCCCCTCTGTCACCGTTTCTGTCCCTGCCTCCAATACCCTGTTCCTTGCATCTTCCCCTTCCTATTTCCCTGTTCCCCTGCACCCTCCCCTGCCTAGCCCCTGCCCCCTTCAACCCTCTCTCTACCAGCCTGGTCTCCCCTCTATCACCGTTTCTGTCCCTGCCTCCAATACCCTGTCCCCTGCATCTCCCCTTCCTTTTCTGTCCCCTGCACCCTACCCTGTCTCTGTCCTTTCCCTTGCATCCCTGTCTCCCTGTTCTCCGTCCCCTACCTCCACCCTGTCCCTTGCTCTCCTTGCTCCCCTTCTCCCCAGCCTCCACACCCTTTCTCCCCGATTTGTCTCCTTGCGTCTCCCCTGCCTCCCTATCCACTCGTCGTCCCTCCATCACGCCCCTGTCTCCACTCCACCCTGCGTCCCCGTCCCTTCACCTGTCCCGCTGATCCACCTCCAGTCGCTGTCTGTCTCCGTCTGTTTTCTTCCTCGTAACTTTCCTGTTCCTGTCTCCTTCCTCCAGCCATCCCGAGCCTCCCCCTGCTGCCACGTTTAATTCTCCTCCTATCTCCGTATGCTTCCTCCTTTTCGTGAAGAGAGGCGACCCGCTTTTCTCCTCGCTGCTGCCCCTCGCCCCTGTCCCTCCACCACCGCCAGCCCCAGTAGCCCCCGGCCGGGTATCTCTGCGGGATCCGTTGAGCCGTGTAGCGGGAACTGCTAAATTAGCCCATCAGCGCTGGGCTACAAGAAAACCCTCCGCAGAATCCCTTTTCATGGTGACCGTCAGCGAGGCGACGTGAATGTTTATCAAGATGAAGCCGACCTTCTCCGCCGGGCCGGGGTGGTTTCGTCCTTCTAATTGCTTTGTTACGCCCCGGTGTGTCTCGCCTGTCTATGGCGGCCAGGCGACGGCCATGTAACGCGGCGACAACGGCGTGAAACTTCGGGGTTTGTCGCCGAACTAATGACTTAATGAGCCAAGTGTCCGCCGCGCCGCCGGGACCCAGGTGCCGGCCGGGGCTGCGAGGCTGTACCGGGGAGTCTTGGCTACTGCCGAGGCTGAGGAGGGGCAGCGGGAGGCGTCTGGCTGGTGATGGTAGCAGTAACGGAGATAACGGAGGGCCGGGGGAGGAGATGAAGGTGCTGGATAAGGTAGGTGTATCGTGGTGTGATGGGGCGTGGTGCTGGGTGGGGGAGGGTGGTGGCATTAGAGCATGGGTGTTTGTGGGCGGTGTTGAGTGAGGCGTGGTGCGTGTTACGAGGGTGAGGTGGGGGTGGGGAAGGCGTGGTATACTGTGCTGGGGGGAGAGAGGAAGGTTAGTGTGGGATGGGGAGGGAGGGGAAGCCTGTGTATGGGGTGAGGAGGGGGGGATGTGAGGCGGGGTGGGCAGCGCAGCGAAGAAGGGGAGCTTGTGGTGAATTTTAAAAGCGTAACACCACCTCGTAAACTCGACAAGAGCTTGACTAACGGGGCGTGAATTAGAGAGACTTGGACCTAGACGGCGCGGACGAAGGGAAGGGAGGGAGAGAGGAAGGGAGGAAGGGAGGGAGGGTGAAAGGGACGAGTGAGTGAAAGGGAGTAGCGAGAAAGAAAGGAAAATAGCGTAAATAACGACCGCTGTTTGCGAGAAAAAGACGCGTAGCGAGGGTATTTTGCGATATCGAGGTTAGAGAGAGAGCGACAGCGAGAGCGAGAGAGAGAGAGAGAGAGAGAGAGTATGGGGGGGGGGGGACGAGGAAGACCCGGTGGCAGGAAGATTAGAGGATTACCTTCCTTAATTAATATCTATCACCTGACCAGACGAATTACCTGCCGAAGCTAATTGAGAATCACCTCCACTGCCGCCGCATCCACCACCACCACCACCACCACCACCACCACCATCCCAACCCACCACCACCACCACCACTACCACCACCACTGTCCCCATCACTACCACCACTACCTGTAATCCTATCCCCACCACAATCACCACCACCGCAAACGACTACCACCACCACCCACAACCACCCCCATCTTCATCCCATCACACAGTAGAAATGGTTGCGATGTGAATGAGTGAAGGAAAAGGAAAGAATAGAAGATGGTTAGGAAAGGAGAAGAAAAGAATGAGTGAAGAGGAATGACAGCGGCTATGTGTGTGTGTGTGTGTGTGTGTGTGTGTGTGTGTGTGTGTGTGTGTATACGAGACAACCTTGAAATTCTCTATCGGGCACGGAGGCAAAAAGAGGAAAAAATGGGATACTTAACAACCCCCCCCCAAAAAAAAAAAAAGTTAAAAAGATGTAAAAAGGGAAAAAAATATATATAAAAAATGCGTCCAAGAAATTCACGGAGCGGAAAACGAGAGATAGTGAAGTGTGAAATGCTTAACGAAAGGGGAAAAAAATAAATAAATAAATAAACTAGATGAAATAAATGCTAAAATGAATAATATTAAAGTAATAATAATAATAGTCTTGATAATATGATTCCCGCTTGCAATGATCCTTTTCTGTTTATCTATGTTTTTGTTAACGAGAGAGAGAGAGAGAGAGAGAGAGAGAGAGAGAGAGAGAGAGAGAGAGAGAGAGAGAACCCCCAGCACTTGCATACATCCCTCGCTACTTCGTTGATTTTTCGCAAGACACACAGAGGCGAACGCGTGTACTTTACTGCAACATAATCTCTCTCTCTCTCTCTCTCTCATTTTTCACGTATTTTTAGTATTTTCTTTCTTTTCTGTATTTTACGTTTGGAAAGATTTCGTCAATAAACTACTAATGTATAATCTGTATAATAAACTATAATGTATAATCTGTCTCTCTCCCGGTCCGAGCTGTGACCCGCGCTGGTTGGCTGCCGCGGCGGGATGCGAACGCGGGTCTCCGAAGTGATCGATCAGCGTGCCTTCAAGGGCCGGGTACTGGCGGCCACCCGATATTGTACAAACCTTATTTTTGTTCCACCTCTCGCCCCCGCCCGAGGAGGAGGAGAGATCAAAGAGGAGGAGGTAATTCATGCCAGGAGGAGGAGGAGCAGGAGGAAGAGGAAGAGGAGGAGAAGCAAGAAGATATGGAAGAAAAATAAGGAAGAAAAAGATGTAGAGAATATAGATTTTGAGGCATCAGAAAGCAGAAAACAGGAGATGAGAAGGAGGAGGAGGAGGAGACAGAGGAGGAACAAGAGAACTTAGAAGAGAAAAAAAAAAATGAAAAAAAGAAAAGAAAATGTAGAGACCAAATCATGACAGTGAAAAAAAAAATATAAGATCAGTAAGAAAACTCAACACCACAAAAACTTGAAACAAAAGAAAAACAAAACAAAACAACCACTCACAAAAAAAAAAAGACGAATGGAAGCGAAGGAAAAAAAAAATTAAAAGGGTCACAAAATAAAGAGAAGAGAGAAGAAGAGAAAAAAAGGGACTCCATCTCAACACTCTCCCTCTAACGAACAGAAAAGGAGGAAATAACCAGAATTTAGCGTTAGAAAAGCACTGAGAGACAACGGTGGGCGGAAAACTGGGCGGGTGGGAGGCTGCTTGTGGTGGGCGGGCGGGATGCTGGTTGAAGTGAGCTGGGTGGGATGTCTGGGTGGGTGGGGGGATGGGTGGGCGGGAGGCTGCTTGTGATGGGCGGGCGGGATGCTGGTTGAAGTGGGCTGGGTGGGATGTCTGGGTGGGTGGGTGGATGGGTGGGCGTGATGCTGGTTGAAGTGGGCTGGGTGGGATGTCTGGGTGGGTGGGATGCTGGTTGAGGTAGGCTGAGTGGGATGTTATAAGATGAGGTGGTAGAGTGGGTTGTCTGGGTGGTTGGGTGGATGGATAAGTGGGCGGGTTCTGGTTGAGGTGGGCGGGTGGGCGGTAGGCTGGGTAGGTAGGTACCAGGCTACCAGTGAAAGCCAAATCCGTGCCAATCGCAGCGGACGGGTTAAAATAGTTAAAACCAAACACAAAGCGAGTAAGATGCTTGAACGATGAACCAGAAAACCATATAGATTTCCTCGGGTCATTTCTCGTCCCTGGCGCGCGGCCGTGAACCACCACCACCACCACCACCAGCTTTATGTAGGGCCTTATAGAGAGCCTCTGCCGCCGGTCTTCGTCGGCTATTCGCATTCAAATGTTATGATCTTCTTTGGTATTAAAATGAAAACCCGATCCACTGGTCCGCCGCGCCCGGCCTGAGGTACAAGGAGTTATTTGTCTCACTCTTCAAACAGCGCTGATCCAATCTCGCGAAGGGGCGGGATTAAGGGTATAGGGGGGAGAGAGAGAGAGAGAGAGAGAGAGAGAGAGAGAGAGAGAGAGAGAGAGAGAGAGAGAGAGAGAGAGAGAGAGAGAGAGAGAACTAGACATCATATATACACGAAGACACACACAGACACAGACATAACTCCTTTAATGAGCTATACAGACAGTCACAGGCACACACAGACAGACAGACAGATATACATACAGACAGTCAGACCCACAGACACACATGTATACAGAAAGACATAAGCCCTAAACCCCGTAAAGTAGCTATACAGACACACAGACACACACATATACAGACACACAAGCATACAGGCAGACACGTTGAGGGTGCGGGGTACATCGCTCTCCTCGCCCCGGCAGCTTACAGAATATCGCGGCGCGGGAGACGAGTAACCCGCTCACCCGCTCCGCCCTGACTCTCCTCTGCCCGCAACGCTCCGTCATTTGCATTGTAGATTCACGAGTCGCCGGAGCACCCTCAGGGACGCCACTCCACTTGCTGCCTTCATCCTCGGCGTCAGCACCAGCGGCGGCGGCGGAGGTGGCAGTGGTGGCGGGGGAGGAGGCAGCGGCGAAATTTTAAAACATTTCGTCGCCCAAGTTCACACATTTGACAAGGCTTTCGTAGGAGTTTAGGACATTTCCAGGGGTAGTTTTATGACCCTGGTGGTAGTGTGACCCTTCTTCTATACCATGAGCCTAAAGAAACACTCATTACAACCAGACTGACCCCCTCTTTGACCTTTAGAAATAGTTCATGTGAGAATCGAAACTGTTTTATAATGCCGACCTAAATTTGTCGGTAATATAAGACATTTCCGCTTTTCATATCAGCTATTTCTAAAGGTCAAGGAGGGGGTCAGTTGGGTTATAATGAGTGTTTTCTTAGGTTCACGGTACAGAAGAAGGGTCAAACTACCACCAGGGTCATACAACTACTCCTGGAAATGCCCACAACTCCTACGAAAGCCTTGTCAATTATGTGTTCTTGGGCTGTGATATATCTTGTAATACTAAACATTTCGGCAAGCAAGTTCACATATTTCACACGGTTTTCCCTGCAGTCTTGGGCATTTCCAGGGGTAGTCTCACGGCCTTGGTGGTAGTTTGACCCTTCTTCTGTACCATGGACGTGAAACAACACTCATGAGAATCCGATTGAGCTTCTTTTTGGCCTTTGGAAACAGATGATGTGAGAACCGAAGGAGTCTGCACCTAACCTAACCTAGCCTAGTATACCTAACCTAGCCCAGCGTACCTAACCTAGCCTAGCGTACCTAACCTAGCCTAGCGTACCTAACCTAGCCTAGCGTACCTAACCTAGCCTAGCGTACCTAACCTAGCCTAGCGTACCTAAAGAGGCCTTGTTAGACTATCACCAGGCTCATGACACTACCCAAGGCAACACCAACAACCTCTACGAAAGCTCCAACGTGACTTGTGCGCGAAATGGAAGGCGGCGTGTTGCGTGTTGATGGGAAAGAAAGGATGAAAATAGGAGGAGACAGGAACGCGGCATCTGTCTGTCTGTCTGTCTAACAAGCACGAGACTTCTTTGTTTGTTTGTTTGTTTGTTGTTCGCGGTGTTGGTGAGTTCCTTCCTTCCTTCCCGCGGCCTTGTTCGTCCTGATGCTGGCGAGGGATTTATGCAAGTGCTGGGGTCTCTCTCTCTCTCTCTCTCTCTCTCTCTCTCTCTCTCTCTCTCTCTCTCTCTCTCATTCATACACACACACACACACACACACACACACACACCCCGAAGTAATTGTTTTCCTCTGTTCCGTCTTTTTCACACCTTTTCGCAATATATTTATGACAATTTTTAGACAAAGTTACGCATATCAAGTTTCAATATTCTCTCTCTCTCTCTCTCTCTCTCTCTCTCTCTCTCTCTCTCTCTCTCCCCGCAGCGTCAGTAATGCCAGTAATAACGTGAAATATGCAATTTTTTTGATGTATATTTCATAACGCGTCCAAAGCATTAATTAGCGATTTTATTTTTTATTTTTAGCTGGCAATGATGCTGAATTAACATCAAGGCTTATTTGCTTTTATGGAAATGTCCCTGTGCGCTCTTTAAACCAGTCTTTCATATTTCACTTTCATCGGTTATATGAGATTCCTCTCTATTCTCTCTCTCTTTAAACCAGTCTTTCTCATATTTCACTTCCATCGGTTATATGAGATTCCTTACCTATTCTCTCTCTCTCTCTCTCTCTCTCTCTCTCTCTCCGATGAATGATAGTTTCACCGTATTCTCTCTCTCCCTCTGTCACTTCTCCCTCCTCCTTCCTTCTCCCCCGCCCTCGTGAGCGCTGCCTTTGCCACGGATGGTTTTGATAAGATTTAAATTAGATCAATGTATCGAGTGTGGTGTTGGCGGCGGTGTGGCCCTCGCGTTATGGCTCCCACGTGACCCGGGGGGTGGGGAGGGGGGGGGTGCGAAGGGGGGGAGGAGGTGGGGTGCGAAGGGGGGCGAGAACACGGGTGGTGGCAGCAGAAGGCCGAGTATCCCCCTCCTCCCCTCTCTCTCTCTCTCTCTCTCTCTCTCTCTCTCTCTTCTTCTCTTTGCTTATTTTTTTTCCTATTTTCGTTCATCTATTTTTCCTTTTTTCTCTATATTCAATTTTTCATCCTTTTTTTCCTGTTTCCTTCTTTCTTTTCCTGTTTCTTTCTTTCTTCACTTTTCTTTATTTTTCTTTACTTTTTTCTCTATTCCCCTCATTCTTTTTTTCCCGGTTAATTTATTTCTTTTCCTTTTCTTCTTTCTCTTTTTCTTTCTCTTCTTATTCCTTTCTTTCGCATCTTCTCTTTCTTCTATATCCACGTCTTTTCTTTTTTTCCTTCCTATCTACACATCTTCTCTTCCTCTATTTCCTATATCCTCTTCCTTCTTCTCCTTTCTTCCTCTGTCTTTCCTCTTTTCAATGTCCGTTTCATCCCATTTTCCTTTTTTATCTTTACGGGTGTATAGAAGCTGATGATGATGATGATGATGATGGGAAGTGAGGGTGCTTGAGAGGAATGGAAGGAGGTGAGGAAACGGGGGAGGGAGGGGGAGGGGCGGAGGGAAAAGGATACATAGAACTGAAGGGGACTGGAGGAGGAAAGTGAGAGATGGGAGGGAAGGAGGGAAGGGAGGGAACGTGGAGTGGGCTATACCAGGAACACACACACACACACACACACACACACACACACACACACACACACACTAACAAAAGCCCTGAACAAAACTTACACACCACCACCAACAACATCACTTTCACTCCTCACTTTCTCCTCGTCTCCTTTATCTCCCTAAGCAAGAGTCTCCCCACCACCACCACCACCTCCATCACCGCCACCACCACCACCACAGTCTAACCTAACCTAACCTAACCTAACACACCAGCGTTCAAAGTGGAGAGTATATCAAGACACCTCTCCACCTCTCCGAATTTGACCTCTCTTTCGGGCACTCTTCTTTAACTTCACAGGAGCGGTGGTTAGCGATTTTGTTTTGTTTTTCATATATTTTTGCCCCTGACCTGCTTCCTTACTGTAACAAAAGAGCAGCGGGGATGGAAGATTGCGGTGATAGAAGAAACCAAGGAAAAGAAAGCTGTAAACATTGAGAAAAAGGGAGAAAAGGAGAGAAATGAGAATCTTGAAAAATAAGGGAAAAGAAAGAATGGAATATGGAAAACAAAGACCAATACAATAGAAGAGATAGAAGGCGGGGATGGAAGATTGAGAAGATAGAAGAAACGAAGGAAAAGAAAGAAGTTAACATTGAGAAAAAGGGAGAAAAAGAGAGAAATGAGAATCTTGAAAAAAAAGGAAAAAAAAAAGAAGCGTAATATGGAAATAAAAAGACAAATACGCAAAAAAAAGAGAAAAACACAAGATAAAGATGGAGAACAAAGGAGGCGAGGAAGAAAGCATTAAAGAAAAGGGGAAATAAAATCGTGAATCTTGAAAAAAAAGGAAAAAGCGTAATATGGAAATAAAAAGACAAATACGCAAAAAAATAGCAAAACACAAGATAAAGATGGAGAACAAAGGAGGTGAGATAGCAAGTACAGGGGGAGGAGGAGGAGGAGGAGGAGGAGGAGGAGGAGGAGGAGCAGACAGACAGAATGAGTGACTGCATATCAGACCAAGCGTTCCCTTTGCTCAGGATCATTCGCACGGGAACAACCCAAAGCCCCAATCAGCCAAGGGGTAATGAGGATGCGTGACAGTTCCGCGGGGAGGACGTGAGTGACTCCCTGCATGCTGGATGAGGCTGTCGGGTTATTCATGAACAGGAGAAGCGGAGCGAGGCGGAGAGAGAGAGAGAGAGAGGAACGATTGAAGATGGAAAGTTTCGTTTAGTCGGCGCAACATCTGTGGTCATATACCGGAGACAGGAGAGGAAGGAACTATAGGAGAAGGGAACAGACCCCAGGAGACGGGACACAACCCCCGATTAATACCTGGTACCCATTCACTGCTGGGTGGACAGGGGCGTAGGGTATCGGAAAAGCCGCCCAAATTTTTCCAGGCTCTCTGGGTTGTGAGCCGAGCGTGCTAACCACTGCACCACGAAGCCCAGGAACGATTGAAACCCTAGAAGATAAGTACCCCGTGGTTTAGTGCGCTGACCTTTACGAAATTTCACACACAAACGCACACACACACACGACTCACTTCATCTCAGGGGGGGTGAGGGGAAGGGGGGCAGGGAGGCGATCACTACCTAATGGATTGTTATTATACTCATTTCCTCTTTTATTTATCGTCCCTTCCGTCCTCCCGGTCAGGTAATTCCAACGGCAGTCTGTATAGAGGGCGACGGGTCTGTTATTACGTGCGAGGGACATTTCCTTGTGATTCCATGGCTGTGCATTTTGCGTCTCTCTTATCTGTTGTCGGTGTCAAAGAACTTACACTATAATCTTAAGACTTGCTACCACGCGTGCCGAAATAGAGTCTAGAAAGGTCGGAAGTGTCAGATCACGCGAGTAAGAGCGAGTGATTTGAGAATGAGCGCTAATCAATGTGTCGCTCGTCTTTACTGTGTGTCGTGTGTGTATTATTGAGGGTTTTTTAATGTTTCATGTTCTTGGGCTTCTTCTGGGGTGTACTGGATGGCTGTAGTACGTGTGGTTCTTTCAACGGCCTTGGGTTGTGTGTGTGTGTGTGTGTGTGTGTGTGTGTGTGTGTGTGTGTGTGTGTGTGTGTGTGTGTGTCTAGGCGTTAGTGACAAAAGAACACAGATAGGGAGGGGGGGTTCTCTCTCTCTCTCTCTCTCTCTCTCTCTCTCTCTCTCTCTCTCTCTCTCTCTCTCCGTAGGCCTCCCCTGCGACCCTCTATTTGGATGAAAGGGTTGTGACATCGATGCTCTCTCTCTCTCTCTCTCTCTCTCTCTAACGCCAGCCGTCGGAGCGTTATGCTAACTAAACATGGATTTTACTCTCTCTCTCTCTCTCAGCACCTTCACAGCCTCTTCCAGTGTTACCAGTAAGAAACCAAACCTTCCCTCCTTCCCCCCCCCGTCTCCTTGCCCGACTGCTTCCTCGGCTGAGAGCACTCACTGGTGGCCTCCCTCTGTGTCTTTTTATGAGGGGGAAAAAGTCACGATTTGGAAGTTATGTGACGTAAACTCCCTTCCTTTTCCCTGTTTTTTTTTCGGCGCTGTCTGCCTCCTGTTGGCGTAGGGAGAGGGAGGTAGGGCGTGACGGCGTCCAGGGTTCCTTCGTCACAGTCCTCCAGAAACGACACACGACGCAACGCAACACACAGAGAATGCAACACTTACGAGAGAGGAGGCACAAGGGGGTAGGACGTGCCTGCGTGGGTGGGGGTGCCAGCAACACATACCTGAAACACAAGAACAGGAAACATTAGCAAGACTCCACGCATGTCGGAAAAACGGGGAAACAAGCGCAAGAACAAGAACATTAGTAGATACCTAATTTCCAACCTCTGTCCCTCCCTCACCTCATTGCCTCTCTCCCCTCTCCCCTCCCATGCCATCCACACTCCCTCTACCTTCCTTCTTTACTCCCATCACCCCACCTCGCCTCACAAAACCAAGAACATAACCTCGCTTACTTCCTCCCTTCTTCCCTCCCCCATGCAGTTTCCCTCCCCTCTCTCCTCCAATGGCTCTCACACTCCCTCCTCTACCCACCCTCCTCTTTCATCCTAACCCTTCTCTTCCCCTGCCCATCCATGCTTCCTGTATTACTGCTCGGGGTAACACAGGGAGAATGACCATAACGGCGCACATTACATAGGTCAGCAAACAGCCTCTTCTCGCTCTCTCCCTCCCCACCACACACACAAGGAGACGGTTATGCCCATACCCCATAGGTCAGCATCCTTAATATAAACACGGTCGTCACACCCTCACACACACACACACACACACACCCTCGTCTCCACTCCGTGTTGTCTCTCCTCCTCAATCTTCCCCTTCCTCCCGACACCTTGTTTCAGGATGGAGGTGACAACGCCTCCTCACTCACTCTCAAGATTCCACTCCGTTCAGTGTTACTTCCTTGCTTTGTACTGTCACTGTTACCACCTTCACAACGCTAATATACGAAATACTAGAACGGGAGGGTCACACAGGGGAAGACAAGACCGGGGTCATTAGAAACACGTCTACAGGAACATCAGGTCAAAGGCAGAAACATAAGAACAACAACATCAGGTCGAGCAGAAACACACCTACAGAAACATCAGGTCACAAGGGGAGGAACACAAGAACAGGAGCACACCAGGTCATACATTCAGAAACACAAGAACAATATCAGGTCACAGAGCCTGGAACACACGACCAGGTAACAGGGGGAGGAACACAAAGACCAGAATCACCAGGTCACAAGGGGAGGAACACAAGAACAGGAGCACATCAGGTCACAGATTCAGAAACACAAGAACAATATCAGGTCACAGAGGATGGAACACACGACCAGGTAACAGGGGGAGGAACACAAAGACCAGAATCACCAGGTCACGGAGGCGGGACCCGGCATTACACGAGATCCCCCGATGTATGTGAGTGATGTGTGCGGGGTGATGTCTATCGGGTGGTGATTAATATGTGGTGACGAGGCGGGGGAGATGCTTTCCCGATGGTGCCACTCACAGCCTCCCTCACCCCTTCCACCTCTCTCGTCACCTCCCTCACTGCTCCCCTGTCTCCCTTCCTCCCTCAGCTCTCCCTTCCTCACTGATGCGTCACTTAATGTCAAACTTTCTTTCCTCTTTGTTTAACTCATTTGCTCCTTAGTATCTTTGCTGTTATCTGTTGAAGTTTGTTTGTTTTTCCATCTCGTTATCTTAGTGTATGTCTGTCTGTCTGTCTGTCTGTCTGTCTGTCTGTCTCTTCTTGCTTTCCTTCTTTACTCCTCTTCCCTGTCTTTCCCTTACGGACACAGTACTAGATGGCGCCACTATAAACACTTGCCTGCGCCATGACGGGCTGGGGCCGACTACCATCCAGGACCCTCAAGCAAGCCAACCGGCGCTATAGATTCAGACGTAACAACAACAACAACAACAAAAATCTGGGTTATGTGACGGCTGAGTTCAAATATCCACCTTTTGATAATCTT
>NC_066514.1:27059887-27062387 GCF_024679095.1 Eriocheir sinensis
GACGGCTCCCGCCACTTTATCATCCGATCGCCAAAAACTTCGCTAACGAGGCTCCTCCGCGGCGCCCAAACACACGCGCGGATCCCGGCGACTCCGACTCCACTTGACAAACTGCGGCGCCGTCATAATTAAAACGTCATCCATCATCCGCCACGGCCCGGGTGACGAGGGACGAGGCCGAGGAAGGAACCGCGGGAGGAGAAAAGCCGAGGAAAAAATGTCCGCAACTTCTGGGAGATAAAAGGAAGTCTCAGGGTGTGTGTCTCCAGGCGAGCATTTTTGCCTGGGAGTTGTACGTCGCGGCGCCGGGGCGGAGGCTGAGCGGGGAGGAGCAGGTGTAGCGGGGAGGAGGAGGAGGAATAAGAGGGAGCAGAAGGGGTGACAGAGGGGATGTGATGGAGATGTTATGCCACGAGGGTGAGTTTGGAGGGACATGTCAGGAGAGGCATTTTGGTGAGGCGCTTCATCGTTAACCGCCCCCCCCCCATTTTTTTTTTACAACAAAGGAGACAGCTCAAGGGCACAAAAAAAGGAAACAATAATAATTAAAAAAAGCCCGCTACTCGCTGCTCCTACAAAAAAAAAGATCAAAACAGGTGGCCGAAAGAGAGGTCAATTTCGGGAGGAGAGGTGTCGGGGTATTCGCTCAAGGGCCAGTGTTACGGAGACGAGCACCGGGGCCACGCGCGGCTATACATATGCCCCGAACTTTAATGGGTGAAGGGTTCAGCTTGCTCCTGTTGAGTTAGTGTTCGTCAGTAGGAAGGAATGGCTTGTTAATCAGTGACCTGTCTTGGGTTAGTTATTTTTTGTATATTTGGTGATTTTTTCCTTTTCTGGTCTCATTTTCTGGTTCTATATTTTCTTTCTTATTCATATGCTTTCGTTGCGTTTTCGTCCGCATAAAAGAATGGCTCGTCTACCAGTGGTCTGTTTGGGATAACTTTTCTCTATGGTAATTTTCTTTCTTCTTTATTTTTTCTTTCTTCTATTTTCTTCCTACGACTTGGACGCCTTAAAGAAGAGAGTATTTAGACACCTCTGCAATCTAGACTGGTCACTTTTTCGGCTTTTCCTTCCTCAATATTATAGGAGGAGTTATTGGCAGGCTATTCCTCCTTGTTTTTTGCCCTTGAACTTCCTCCTTCACTATAAAAACGAAGAAAAAACATATATAATTCGTATCATTAAACTGTGGGTTACAGAAGGAAGAGAGGAAGACCCAGGACGAGATGGAAGGACTGTACTGTAGCGGACCTTGAAGTGGCGGAGGACGGGGTTAGACGGAGGAGACTCATCAAGAACAGCGACCCCTTATAGAAACGGGACAATAATGTTGCGGAAGAAGAAGAAGAAGAAGTATCATTGAACTATCAGCCTACAGAACAGGGTATGGAGTGCTTGCCTATAGTGCAGCCTGGCATCGAACCCTAGCCACGGTGGAATGGTTAACGGGCAACCAGCAACGCTACTTTACCGGCAAGATCGTGATAAGGCTGCTCCGTTAACGTGATGAGGCCACTTGATGAGGGAAAAAGTGCAGCAAAAGTTGTAATGAAGGAAGGAAGGGAGGAGGAAGGGGGAAGGAGGGGAGGAGGAAGGAGGAAGGGAGGGAGGGAAATGATACAAATGAGGGAGGACGGATAGAGGCGTGGGTAATAACATCGGACTGGAAGGCTGACTAATTATGTTCCCCCGGCGCATAGAGGCATAGAAAACGAGAGGCGAGGGAAAGGTACTGCAAGACACGTTCGCCTCTCACATCAGCTATTTCTAAAGGTCAAAGAGGGGGTCAGTCGGGTTCTAGTGCGTGTTTCTTCAGGTTCACGGTAGAGGGGAAGGGTCACACTACCACCAGGGTCATAAAACTACCCCTGGAAATGCCCACAACTCCTATGAAAGCCTTGTCAAATATGTGTTCTTGGGCGGCGATCTGTCTTGTAATACGGCCAACAGTATTCAAGACATAAGCCACAAATTTGGCCCGTCGCTGCTACACGGTAAAGCCACAAATTTGGCCCGTCGCTGCTACACGGTAAAGCCACAAATTTGGCCCGTCGCTGCTACACGGTAAAGCCACAAATTTGGCCCGTCGCTGCTACACGGTAAAGCCACAAATTTGGACCGTCGCTGCTACACGGTAAAGCCACAAATTTGACCCGTCGCTGCTACACGGTAAAGCCACAAATTTGACCCGTCGCTGCTACACGGTAAAGCCACAAATTTGACCCGTCGCTGCTACACGGTTAAGCCACAAATTTGGCCCGTCGCTGCTACACGGTTAAGCCACAAATTTGACCCGTCGCTGCTACACGGTAAAGCCACAAATTTGGCCCGTCGCTGCTACACGGTAAACACTTCTTTTTCATGTCTTTCCTCGTTAGGTCCACTTTGTCTTATTTTAACTGATTATGATATGTTATAATGCCTCTCTCTCTCTCTCTCCTATCCTCCACTTCCTCTTCTTGTTCGCCTTCATCCCATTCTTCTTCCCATCCTC